>NW_015386730.1:123680-301871 GCF_001527695.2 Protobothrops mucrosquamatus | reverse complement strand
ATGGGTTAACTGAGCGTGTGGTTGCCTTTATATGGTCTAACTGCCCTGGCTTTTTTAGGTTTAAAAATATTTCCAGTTAAAAGAAAAAAAATCTGTTTTCCTTCTGTCCTAAAGCTGAAGTGAATTCTGCACCAACATCTAATTTTTAGCTAATTTTTTGTTGCCTAGTTCCAGAATGGACTTCCGAAAGTGGCATCCACATAGAGAACCCGTTGTTCACATATTTGAATCCCACCACTGTTCAGGCTGCATGATATAGAGCCAAGTTACATAAGGAGGTGAAGGGTTCTGGAACAAAGGGAAATTGTGTAGTCAAACTGTTGCATTCTTGCTTTTTTTAATTAGCTTTTGCACCAGAGAAATTTCATGCAAGCTTGGGAAACGTGTACATGGATGGGATATACTGAAGGAGGGAATAAGGGACTGTACAGGAATGATTGATGTCTTTCTTATGATATAACGGCTCTGTTGTCTGATTTTCATTGGTTAACAAAGTTGATAAAGCAATTCTACCAACTTTCTAAGACGTGGCACTTCTGTATGTGACTCTGCCAGGGTTCCAGATTGTTGGCCACCCAGCTGCTTAATTTGATCAAATAAAGTGCTGCTTAATCAAGAAGTCTCCTCTTGGGTTATTTAATTAGATTAATATGGTATCTCAAGTTTAAACAAGGGACTGGGACCTTACAGCACCATGCATGTACTTCATTTGTATGGTGCCATCACAGCACACATGCCTCTGATTCCCTAGTAGATACTGCCTTTAAGAGTATATAGAAAATACACAACAGCAGACATAGCACCCAAACATTTTTTTTCCGCTAGAAGGATATATAGCTGGGGTCTTCAAACTTGGCCCTTTTATGACTTGTGGACTTCAACTCCCAGAATTCCTCAGCCAGGCACACTTGAGTTTTGAGTGATATTTTCACTCAACTGTTTAAACCGTGAGTCTCCTCTTCACAAAACAGAGTTGTTGGCTTAGCCTGCTCAACAGTTAGCCTGGAAAGAAACACACAATAATCTAACACAATGTGTGAGCCCGTGTGATATCTGATGCCCTTTTCAATATCAGATCTTTATGTGTTCAATGGCTGCCTATGATAAGAGGAGGCAACATATGAGGATATTCAAATACGTTGAAATCAAGACCATCTACACAGGTAACTTTTTCACGTGGTACTTGCTTAGCCCAGAACATGGGATTAGCAACTAAGAAATGAGCAGGTGTGAAATGGCTGAGCCTGGTGTAATAATTTCTGTTATCACCCATACAAGCAGCTATAATGTTTCCCATGTAAACATAAACTATTTAACGCAATGAATGGAAAGGCTTCTATCTTGTTTAAAGGGGTCCAGTGAGAAAGCACTACATATACCACAGTAATGACATCTGTCCCATTCTTTGAGAAGATTACCATAGATAAAGCATGTGGTAGAAGATATTCATGAATCATTAATGGAGTTAGCAGGATAAACACAGGCATGAGTATTATGCATTTTATTAGAATGGGTAATATCCAAGATTTTGTACTATTAAATGATTCAGATGCTCAAGCAGACAAGAGCCATTTCAGACAATCCTTCAGATGTACACATAGAAAGGACTCAGCAGTGCAACATCCTGAGTAGGGGGAGCTACTGACAGACAAAAGACCATCAGATTTTTCCTGGAAAACAGCCATTTTCCCAAAGTTCATCCCAGTTGTCAACCTGCAAAAGAACAGGACATTCCTTTGATCACCGTTTCTCAATAAGAGTGATGCCGTTAGAATTGTAACTCTTCCATACAATTATGCTTCTCAATTATGTCCTGAAAGGGAGGGACAAGAAATCTTTTGAATACAATTCTGAATGGAGTTTTTTTGATGGCATAGTAATCAATTGTTTCCCAGATGGACTGGAACTGCAACACCCATGATTGATATGCCAGGGATTCTAGTGCTTTACTCCAAAGTATTTTGGTCTGACCCTTCATGGCTGACCCACTGAAAAGGGAGAGATCTTCTACTGAGTGTCTTCCTTTGCCCCCAACTGGTTTCTTGTACAAAAACACTTTAACCAGACTTACGTAATTTACTTACCCCCCAAAAAAGGGCACAGGGATGAGTATACTTTTTTATACCACTGACAGACATAGGGATCAAAGCCTTTGGCATTCATAGCTTTCTCACAGTGATGGAAATCTACCAGGAAAAAAAAATTCAGAAATCATCTAATCTAGGATCCAGAAGAGCTCTTAAAGCAGAACTGTGTATAAGCTTGAAGAATCTACAAGACTGTGTATTGTCCAACACCTGGGTCTCCAAAATAATAAAAAAAACTGCCTGTATCCACCATTTTGCCCTCCAACACATCCAAATTCAGTGGTGGGATTCAGCTGATTCACACCACTTTGGCAGAACCGGTAGCTAATTTTTTTGTTGCCCAGGCCCAGAACGGACTTCCGGAAGAGGCATCCACACAGAAAACCGGTTGTTCACCTATTTGAATCCCACCACTGTTCAGGCTGCATAATATAGAGCCAAGTTACATAAGGATCTGAAGGGTTCTGGAACAAAGGGAAATTGTTTAGTCTAACTGTTGCTTTCTTGCTATTTTGGAATCGGCTTTTGCACCAGAGAAATTTTATGCAAGCTTGGGAAACGTGTACATGGATGGGATATACTGAAGGAAAGAATAAGGGACTGTACAGGAATGATTGATGTCTTTCTTATGATGTAATGGCTCTGTTGTCTGATTTTCATTGGCTAACAAAGTGTATAAAGCAATGCTATCAACTTTCTAAGACATGACACTTCTGGACGTGACTCTGCCAGTGTTCCAGATTGTTGGCCACCCAGCTGCTTAATTTGATCAAATAAAGTGCTGCTTGATCAAGAAGTCTCCGCTTGGGTTATCTGATTAGATTGATACAGTATCTCAAGTTTAAGTAAGGGATTGGGATCTTACAGGTGAGAAACTGGGTTTTTTTCCACATCTGTCCTTCTGCCTCGGAGTGGAAGAGAACAAAGTGATTAATGAAATATTTTGAACTGTGCATTCTCGCCAAAATTGTTTCCCATTTCTAAATTCCAGGCAAACAGCTTGCCACACAGAGCTGAAGCTATGGTGCTGATCAGAGTGCTAGCAAACCTTCTGATACTACAGCTTTCTTACGGTAAGAGCCTGGACAATGGAGCAAAGGGTGGACGGAGCTTTAGGTGTCTTTTTCGGTTTAAACCTCCAGGTACAGGAATAAACTTGCATGTAATTATTAACTGTAGATGTACAAGCAGGTCACAAGTAGAGAGTGGATGAAGAAGGCCCGGTTGGTGCAAATGGGGAAGACCATTGCTCTATTTGTAATGATAGTATGAATTGATACATTTATTCATAAGAGCAAAACTAGCCAGTTAAAAATATATAATCCCAAATATGGTCAGCTTCTTTTCGTGTTTCTATTTATTTGGCAACTGACTTCAATAGAGGAAGATAAATTATTAATTAATATAAAATGCATTCAGAAAAAAGTTGGGGAGAGGTTTTCAGTTTTAAGGTGGTATTTAAAAAATGGTGCATGAGATGGCCATTGATTTTTGTCCAAATTGGTAAAATAAATCTGTTGGATTTAACCTAGCTCCCATTCTGTTAGATCTGCTGCATTATAGAGCGTGCAATATCTGGGTCATTGCTTCTGAAACAAATCTCAAAACTGGTATTTAGGGATTTTACTGCTATCAATGTGGGCTCAAACTGTTTTTAGTGAACTAAATACTAATGTTATCAACTTCCCATAGATTGAATTCCATTTTTATCAATCTCTTCCCCACTTTCACTCCTTCTCTTCCCTATTCTCCACATCATGAGGCCATATATTTTGCTTAGCAATGCAGTACAGCAAGATCAGACTCTGGACCAAATGCTTCTAAATGTCCATCCTTTTTAGAAGCTCATCTGAACTATTCTTCTGACTTTAACTGATTAGCGTAATCTGACTGGCAGTGATACCATTAAGTTACTGAGCAGTCTTCTATATTTATACCAACAATAATAGCGTCCAAATATAGAATTCTTTTCATAAAAGTCCTCTTATTGATTCACCATATATCTTATGGAGAAGTGAAGCAAAATATGCCATAGCTTGTCATAAGGCCAGATTCCTTAGATCTCAGCCATCAGAATGGCTGATGCTATTCAGAATCATGCTGTTTAACCTATTTGCAGCATTACTGGAGATGTGAAGAATATTAATATTTAGACCTGAGGCTTGAAAATCAAACATTCCTTTTTGTTTCTACTTAATTTCTCTTGGATGGTAAGCCTGAAATCAGGAATTGCTGTTTATGTTTGCCATATGTCCTGATTTGACTAAGATGATCCCAGTTTTTGGCTCCGGTACAAGCACCCTAACTGGTGTGCAAAAAATACTGGAAAGTATAGCTGTACAGACCTGCAAAGTCAGATTTAGCCGTCTACAGGTAGTCCTCAACCTTACGACCACAATTAAGCTCAAAATTTATTTATTTCTTTTTTTTTGGTAAGAGTTTTATTGATTTTTTACAATAATAACCTTAGTGCCTGGTGTACAGCGTGTTGTCTTGGTTCGTGATTTTTTTAAAAAATATATACAATCAATACTAGTTAATTAACAGTCAATAGTAATTAATTTTTATATTTCCATAATTAGTAAATCAATTGATAATACATTTCCTTGAGCCTTTCTTCTCCCAATAGTATTCTCCTTCTTCAGCATTAAGCAAATATAATTGTTGATATTTGATATTTTCCATATATAAACGATTAAATAAAAGCATTGTCTTCTATATTTATACCAACAATAATATATAGCATTATATATAGCATTATATTTTCTTATCAGCTTATTTTATTTTCATAAAAGTCATCTTATTGATTCACCATATATCTTATTTTTATAAATCTTGTTTAAGCTCAATTTCTCCATAATATTCAAATAATTCTTATCAATCATAATTTTCTCAATAATTAACATCTAAATATCCAAATTTTCCACTTAAATATATCATCCCAGTATTTTCATATTACATATATTATAGAAATACTATACTACTTATCTATCATAACATCTACTTATAACATCTTTTCTAATCAATTTATATTTCACTTCTATTCATAAAAATTGATTGAATCACTATATATCCTTTTTTTGTTCTTATTAAGCCTAATTTCCCTCAGTATTTCAATCATTCCTTAATCCTAAATCTTTTCAAACTTAATTTGCCTTTAAAGTTCAAACATTTCTTTCACTTTCATCATCCCAATATTTTTACATTTTGTATCTTATCAAAAAATACTATATTACTTATATCTCTTGTCCCACTTATTCTAAAGCCCTTTTATAGCCAAAGTTATTTATTTATTTAGCCATATTCAAACAAGTGTTTGCTCGTATAATATTCCATCTGGTAGGGTGAGTCAAGTCTCTTGAGCCCATCTCTAATCCTTTTCCTTTGCCTAATTGTTTTCCAGATTAATATTTTCGACTTGTCAAACAATTCTTGTATTTTTGTAGTTGTTGTTTGGTGTAGAGGATACATAATACGCAAGCTGTATACTTTTTGTCTCCCAAACAATGATTCTTCTAACAGTGTCCATTTTGTTAACTCTTCTTTTTTCTCAGGTTTATTTTGACATTCTAATGCATAAGGTATCTTTTCCATATTTATTTATTCCATATTTCCATATTGGTTTTTTTATTTGTGACTTTGCCAATTAAGTCATTTTTTTCTAGTTCACATTCTATTATCTGATTTGTTTGTTCATTCTTTACCATCATTCTTTGAATGTGTTTTGATTGTAAATTTAAGTTAGAAGTGTATTCATTTATGTTGTCAAAGTTATGTTTAATCTCCTCATGGTTTAGAGCTATTGTGATTTGTATCTGTCGTAGCATTGCATAAATTTCTTCTTGGAAAGTATTTGTCTTGTCTTGAAATGTTGCTTCTAGAGGTCTTTGATCTTTCTGGCTAAATCCTTCAAGAGTAGATATTAAGTGTGGTTTTCTGTCATTTTTGATGAATATGTCATATCCATGTTATCTCCCCCTTTTGAGTAATCCGTCATAAGTGCCATAGTCTCTGTAATTAGCCTTGTCAAGCTGGCCAGAATTCAAAATCCAAACAGTCCAATTTTGTATAGTTCTTATCTTTATATATAATTTTTATAATCCACTGTAATTTTCAATTGTCAAGGTTTCAGTAAAATCAATGTTTTATAACAATTCTTTCTTTCAGGAGTCAATTGTCAAGCAGTCAGAATTGCAATTCAATATATTTAGCCACCTTAAATCCTTCCTCTAACTTTCCTTGTCAAAAGTTAGTCATACGGTAGATCAAAGTTTTTAAACAATTCATAAATTTAGACCACAATCAAAGTATTTCTTTTCCTCCAAAACACTTTCCAGTCTTATAGCTGGCCCAGTATACAATCTCTTCTTTGTTCCCTGGCAACTATCTTCTTAAAGGTTATTAGAGTTCATGGGAACAGATTTTTCTTTGTTTCTGGGCATTGTCTTTAATGTGCTATATTCTAATTGTCCACTAGATGACAGTAAATATTTATTTTCCATCTCTTTCAGACAAGTTCTTATTATTTTTCTTTTTTCTTTATAATTTCATCAAAATCTTTTAGAATATAATCTTAGTAAAAGATCAGAAGTATAAATTACAAGCTTTTGCAGATGATTTGGCTTTTATCTTGAGGGAGCCTTTGGAAACAGCCACTAAATTATTGCAGAAAATAGAGGAATTTGGAGAAGTGGCTGGGTTGAAAATAAATAGGGAAAAGACTAAAGTACTTACAAGAAATTTAACAGAAAAACAGAAAGCTCAATTTGTGGAGAAAACAAATCTCCAGATAGTTAAAAAAGTTAAATACTTAGGTATTTATTTAACATCAAAATGTATAACAATAAAAGAAGATAACTATGGAAGATTATTGAATCAAATAAAAATGGATTTGGAGAAGTGGAAAAACTTTCAATTATCACTACTAGGAAGGATAGCGACTATTAAGATGAATATTCTACCTAAATTGTTATTTTTATTTCAGATGGTTCCTGTTAAACTAAGTCAGAAATTTTTTGATCACTTAAATGCAACAATAATGAGATTTATATGGCAAGGGAAAAAAGCAAGAATCAAAATTAAACTGCTACAAGAATCAAAAGACAGAGGGGGCTTTGAGCTCCCAGACTGGAGACTTTATTACCAAGCTACTATTTTGTTGTGGCTTAAAGAATGGATCACACTGAGAAATAAACAACTTCTTTACTTAGAGGGACATGATTTGCAACTGGGTTGGCATGCTTTCCTTTGGTACGAGAAAAACAAAAGTACATAAATACTTCCAAACCCATNAATGTATTTCTCTCAGAGTGGGAGATAGTTAAAAAGAAAATTTATATGAAAATACCTGAGTGGCTTTCCACAATGGAAGCATTTGCGTATCCGAATTTAATTAACTATGATAAACTTGTGACCTATAAAGACATTTTAGATAAAGAAGGAAAACTTAAAGATAGGCAAGAACTTCAACAAACTGGCATTGATCTAACATGGTGGTCATACTTGCAAATTCAAACAAGATATGAAAAAGATGTAAAAGTAATGGGATTCTACAAAGAACAGACACCACTAGATAAAATACTTTTGAAAACAGATGAAAATCTGATTAAGAAACTTTATAAATTCCTCCTAAATTGGAAGATGGAAGAAGAACAAGTGAAAGAAACAATAATAGTGTGGGCAAAGAATTTTGGTTATTATATAAATTTAGAAGATTGGGAAAAACTATGGGACCGAAATATTAAATTTACTAAAGCAGCTGCATATAAGGAAAACTTATATAAAATGTTTTATAGAGGGCATATGACACCAGTTAGATTAGAGAAAATGTTTAAAAATGTATCAAATATGTGTTGGAAATGTAAACAACAACCAGGCACTTATTACCATCTCTGGTGGATATGTCCTAATGCTAAAACGTTTTGGTTTAAGATTCATATGTGGCTAGAAAAGATGATTAAAATACAGATAGAATTTAAACCAGAACTGTTTGTTAGGAATATTAGGTTTGAATTATGGAAAAGAGAATGAGTATATAATATTGCATGTGTTGACAGCCGCAAGAATAATATTTGGTTTTGAAATGGTTAAAAAGGTAAAATATTTGGGAGTTTATATAACAGCCTCTAATGCTAAATTGTATAAGAATAATTATGAGTCTTTATGGTTAAAGGTTAAAAAAGATTTAGATGATTGGAAAAAATTACAATTATCATTGCTGGGGAGAATCTCAGCTGTAAAAATGAATGTTCTCCCAAAGTTTCTCTTCTTGTTTCAAATGATTCCTGTTTTAAAAAAAGATGCCAATTTGGAGGATTGGCAGAGGGGTATTAATAAATTCATTTGGGTGGGCAAAAAGCCAAGAGTTAAGTTTAAGATTATACAAGATGCAAGGGAACGAGGAGGACTTAAAGTTCCTAATTTAAAATTGTATTATGATGCGGTGGTATTGACATGGATTAGTGATTGGTTAAATTTAACAAATAAGAATATACTCTCTCTTGAAGGATAGGATTTGTTATTTGGCTGGCAGGCATATTTAATATATGATAAAAAGGTGGATACAAATTTTAAGGCTCATATTTTAAGGAGTGCTTTATTACGAGTTTGGAAGAAATATTATTATAAATTAAATTATAAAATTCCTATATGGGCAGCTCCAGCACAGGTAATAGAAGGGATATCTAGGGGAGTTAATTTGGATAAAGTTTCTTATAAGGAATTACTTCGTCTGTTTGGACAAAGTTGGCAACTTAAATCATTAGCAGATTTGAAACAAGAAAATATTGTGTATTCATGGTTTTATTATAATCAATTGTTAATGAGGTGGCGTATGGATCAAAAAGTTGGTATTACTATGTAGGATGAAAATTTGATGAAACAGATTAAAGACCAATCTCAAGCACATATTAAAAGAATTTATAATGTATTGGTGGAATTGGACTCAGAAGCAGAATTGGTTAAGGATTGTATGATAAAATGGGCACAAAATATACAAGAACCGATCCTACTGGAAACATGGGAGACAATTTGGATTAGAAATGTAAAATTTACTCAAGCTCAAAATTTAAGGGAACATTTTTATAAAATGTTTTATAGGTGGCATTTGGATCCACAGAAATTGTCTTGTATGTATTCTAATTTACAACCTAAGTGCTGGAGATGTGGAAACTTAGATGCAACGTATTTTCATATGTGGTGGACATGTAGGGAGGTTAAAGTATTTTGGATTAAGATTTGGTGGAACATTCAAAATATTTTTAAGAAAAAGATAAAGTTTAAACTACAGATATTTTTGTTGGGTATTTTGGAAGATCTGGATGCAAAAGAAATGGAGTTGATGTTGAATCTTATAACTGCTGCAAGATTATTAATTGCTCAATTTTGGAAAACGAAATGTTTACCTACTATAGAAGATTGGGTATTTAAAGTCTCAAACTTAGCAGAAATGGCCAAGATTTCCGCTTATGTGAAGGATTACTCACAAGAAAGATATATATCGGTTTGGAGAAGATGGATTGATTATATTGAGTTTAAATATGGAACAAAAAAATATCATTTGGTTTTTGAATGAATTTCTGAGTATTATCTTTGTTTAAAAGTTATAATGTTATTTAGTTTTATTTTTAATATTTAAAATTATGTTAATATTATGGTATTTAATTGTATATTTGTTTTAAAAGAGAGTTAAAGGAAGTTATAGATTTGTTAGATTAATAGTTGATTAATATTAGTTAGATTATGATTATTTTATTGTTAATCCTGTGATTGGCTCTGGGAAGTGAGGGGGGGAGGGATGGAGGGTTGGGTTTGGGGGAGGGGGGGATTTATATTGTAAAATTTTATAAAATTTTCAATAAAAAAAAAGAAAGAATAATATTTGGCCAATTTTGGAAAAATTAAAATTTACCTTTGACCAGACTATAATAACAAAAATACTCGAATGTGCAGAAATGGATAGATTAACTTTAGAAATAAAAGAGAAAGAAGACACAATTTATTTTAAAACATGGGAGAAATTTTATTATTGGTTAGAAACACGTTAGAATGAGAAAAGGTTATGAAATTTAAAAAGATAATTGATAATTTGTGTTTATATCCCATGATTATTTGTATGAACTTGTTCTTATTTCTTCTTCTTCTTCTTCTTCCTCTTTGTATATTTGTGATCTAAAACAATATGGTAAACTATAATTAATATGTAATATATAATTATTTTAAAGTTATTATAATTAATTAATAGTAATACTAAGCATTGTTAAGTAGTGAAATGAATGAGATTTATTGACTAATTTGTTATTTACATGATTATATGGAAAGTTGTTTAATAATGGAGTAATTATTAAGATTTAATATGTAAACCTGGACTGGTAGACTTGCTGAAGCGATGTTATTTTGTGAGATTAATCCCACTTTTGTGTTACCCCTTTCCCCTGGTCTAACCTTTTTGTATGTTTCCCTTTGTCTTATCCTTTTTGACCCTATCCCTTTATTACCTTTATAAAACTCAATAAAATATTTATTAAAAAAAAGAATATAATCTTAGCAGTTTGTTTTAGTTTCTAAGTTTGATCAGATTGTAGTATTTTAAATTTAATTTCAATATGTTTCTTTCCTCCTTAAAGGTTAATTTGCCACCTCCGTCTATGGGGGAATGGGAATATAGTCCCTCCCCTCACTTTTGGAGGTTTTTTGCTTTGGGGATCTTTCCCAGGGACTTAGTTGCAAAATAAGGGGGAGAAGATCAAATACTCTCACCAATTCCAAACACATTGTTCACTGTTGTTCTTGTTAGAGCTCTGGGTTTTCGGCTACAGGTAGCTTGGGCTAGATGCTGGCATGTGGCTAGTCTTTCTTCTGACAGGTTTGGAGGGCTTTCCCGGGATCAAACGAAGTGATTGCCGATGCTTTGTGATCAATGAGGCACTCCTCCTTCACAGTCACCTCTTCGGGGCGACTTCGGACCCATCTAGGGTCCCCTTGGAAGGACGAAATTAGCTGTGGGGAGTGGAGATCCATTCTAGCACAGCCATGCGCTACGGGTGCAAAACTAGAAGTCTCAAAATTTTTGTTGCTTAACTGAAAAATCTGTTTAGTGAGTTTTGTCCCATTTTACGACCTTTCTTGCTACAGTGGTTAAGTCACTCAAACTGAGTTCTTATCTTAAGATAAGATAGGATAACCTTTATTGTCACTTTTCTGTGAACACACTGGCACACATTAAAAATGAAATTCTGATGCCCTTTCTCAAAAGTATATGTGTGTGTATATACACACAAATACACACACATATTAATCACTTAAGATTCACAGGTAGTTTACCTACATGGGCATAGGCACATATATGATTTCCAAATAATCCATTTTATTCAACTGGTTTGATGCTGTGTGTCCCATAGTCATCTGTTACCCATCAAAATTAGTGTACAGATAGAAACGCTACCAATAAAAGTGATTCTGTTCTACTCCACAGCCAAACACTGAACTTTTTTGGTTTCTTTGCAGCACAAAAGTCTTCTGAACTGGTCGTTGGAGGTGATGAATGTAACATAAATGAACATCGTTCCCTTGTACTCGTGTACTCTGACGGGATTCAATGTGGTGGGACTTTGATCAACCAGGAATGGATGCTCACCGCTGCACACTGCGACGGGTGAGGGCATTATAGAATATGGAAGGGTTGCGAGAGATCGTGTTTAGATATCCAGATTTTTTTAATAATGTTTCTGCTAGTTTTTAATGACTTCTCTGTGCATTTTGAATGACTGTTCTGCTGTTACTGTTATTGCTCCTCACAATCATATCTTGAGCAATGCTGTTTATATTTATGATTGAATTTCCATCTTGTTCACCACAGTATTCATATCTTTCCTTTTTTCTGGGATATAATAATAACAAGAATAACAAAATCTAAAATATTACCTGAATACCATCAGCACTGACAAAATCACCACAGTCAATTGCAAAAGGCAGCCTTACCTGGAACATCCTGTGACAATCCCTTTAATATGGAACCACAAAATTTACCTACCCCAGGTCCTTGGAAAGGACTTGATAGATGGATAAAAATGCCAAATCCAGTCTAAATATCTGACTGACTGCGCAACTGACCAGAAAATATTAACCATATGCTGCCTGACTGTGGGGGGTTGCCATAAGAAAATTATTTTTTTAAAAAAACAATAAAACAAAAAAGATAAAAAGATGATGAAGTGAGAGGCTTCTCTCTTCCTTATCAAAGGCCTGGGTGAAGCAATACATCTTAATACATCTTCTAAAGAAGAGCAGAGTGGGCATCATCCAGATTTTGTGTTCGTCCTTATCTATTCCACCATCCTTTGAGGTAGGCTGGGTTAAGAGAAGATGTGCGCAGTACAAAGTCATAACATTAGTACTGTAACCACATGGGTTCTATCTTTAACAACGTCATCTATAATTTATAAGTGCATTGTTCACACAATACACATACAAGTCAAGAAAGAGATAGATTCATACTATATGCTGAGCTTTCTGAGTGCTAAATATCACACAGGTGAATTCACGTTTCAAGATTTTACATAAACAATGGAAATAACTTATTCAATCACTTTGAATAAATTTCTTGAGTGAACCCAGATCTCTAAGACATTGATTGTAATTCTTCCAGGTTTCTAGTAGGTTTTCCCCCCAAACACAGTTGGAGAAGGTAGGTTATGGCCCTTTCTTGTTTGGCGCTAACGATCCTGCTTGAGGGCCAAAATGAGGTCAAGGACCATCCCAAGTAATATAGAGTTTACTTTAAGTTGTTGTTGTTAACTTGTTGTTTTTCTTGTAGGAAAAGAATGAAGTTACAGTTTGGTCTGCATAGCAAAAATGTACCAAATAAGGATAAGCAGACAAGAGTCCCAAAGGAGAAGTTCTTTTGTCTCAGTAGCAAAACCAATAAAGAATGGGACAAGGACATCATGTTGATCAGGCTGAACCGTCCTGTTAACAACAGTACACACATTGCGCCTCTCAGCTTGCCTTCCAAGCCTCCCAGTCAGGACACAATTTGCAATATTATGGGATGGGGCACAATCTCACCTACTAAAGGTAGGGATCTCTGTCTATATTCTCAGACCCAACTAGGTCTAGGGTCCCACTATGTCACCCATGAATATTGGAATGTGGATGGACAATGGGATTCCCTAAGATTCCATTTCTTCATCAGTTCCACACCCACAAGGTCCTTGGAATAAAAGAAATAAGGAAGGAACTGGCAAGCTGTATAACTAAAAAAAAATCCTTATAGGATCAGGTTTATTTCTAGCAGTGCTGTTGGGAATCGGAAAAGTCCCATTAGCATGGCAGTCTTGCCTGGCTTCATTACCTTTAATAATGGGGTGTTTTGTGAATGGCCGTGGCCATTTTGGAAATGGAGAAGTCTCCCGTGGAGGATGTTTTCAGAGTATATTTACCACTTGCTCTCAAAATACCAACTATGAACTCAAAAACATGGTCTATCCTTGGATGGATATAAAATCTCTGTGGATGGTTGCAGAGGACTTCTTCCTTTTAAGTCCTGGTGGTGCAGTGGTTAGAATGCAGTATTGCTGGCTATCTCTGCTCCCAGCCTGGAATTCGATCCTGACAGGGTCAAGGTTGACTCAGCCTTCCATCCTTTTGAGGTTGATAAAAGGAGGACTCAGATTGTTGGGGGCAATATGCAGATATTGTAAATCACCCAGAGAGTGCAGTATATAGGTCTAAATGCTATTGCTATTGCTAGTAAGGCCATGGAAGTGTTACATGCACTCTAAGCTTTGACTTATGGTCATCCACACATTCAAGTCTGTCAAGGTAGGTTGATGTTGTAAGCCCACCTTGTTTTCTACCTAGGTTACTACCAAATAGGTGTAGCTAGAGCAGACAAGTCACACAGCCTTGGTCAAGAGCTGGGAAATAATTAAGGATTCACACAAATAATTTTCAACTAACCACTGAGGCACCACAGTTTTTTAGGAATACATGGAGACCCAGACTTTACGGCTTGCGATGTAAATTTGCTCTTTTTCATACGCACACATACACCAATCCATGTTTAGACACAATCTTCTCAATTAGGCTGCCAGGGACAGAAACTCCTAAGTTGTGGATCCAAAGATGACTCAAGGAGTGGGTGAGCTTTAGGACCCCTTTTTATCCTGAAAAGTTCTTGATTTGTAGATTAGCTGGGATTTGGGTTTATTCCATATTCTCAAGCTCAACTTTGTCTGATTCAGATGACATTTTTCCTTTGTTTCCTTAGACTTATTTCCATCTCATCTGTCCTCCCCAAGGGAGCTTTTGGACAAGATTCCTGATTTTTTGTTCTTGTACACAATACAAACTTATGGGTCTGCTTCATCTTCAGATATGAAAGTTTCAGTATGCTGGCTGAGGAATTTTGGGAGTGGAAGTTCCCAAGTCTTAAAGTTGCCAAGTTTGATAACCCCCGTTCTAGGTCATCTCCAGGGGATGCGAGATCAGTTCTGTGACTTTTGAATTAGCAAAAGCCCCACTTTTCAACAAGGCAATCTTTGCATAAAGTGCCGGAGAAATTTGCGAAGCCTTCAGATGCCCACCAGCTGATTTAAGACGTATTAATATCTTGACAAAAAAGATCCTGTGCAAACATTTAAGTAAATCTATTTTTCTCAGGAGTCCCTTTGAATGGCTTTGAAAGACAACACTTCCTATTCCAGGCAATGAGATCAGCTCCACTGGTTGGAGACAATGGAAATTATAGCTCTATGCATCTAGGTGGTAAATTGTGAAAGGTAGAATTTTCTCTATTTTTTATTTTTTTCAGAGATTTATCCCGATGTCCCTCATTGTGCTAACATTAACATACTCGATCATGCGGTGTGTCGAGCATTTTACTCAGGGTTGCTGGAGAAAAGCAAAACATTGTGTGCAGGTATCCTGGAAGGAGGCAAAGATACATGTCAGGTAAGATGATCCATTTTAAGACAGACTCCTAAAGAAATGATGCCAATTTTCAAAGCTATGATAAGAGATCTACCCTTGAAGGCATCTTGTAGAAATATACAAAGTTACTGCTTTTTCTAACTTAAGTGCCTTGTAGGTGTCTACATTTCCAGACTTCCCAATACTGGTGATTCTGGTGGGGGAAACTCAAGGAGTTAAATTCTTCTAAAAGGATCCTGGATTGGGGAACATCGAAGTAAAACATTGGGGGCTATATGTGAATGGATTATGGAAGGGAATTGTTTGCTCTACTTTCTATTCATAGATAGAGTAGTAATGTTTCATGTTTGATTTTTCTCAACAGGGTGACTCTGGGGGACCCCTCATTTGTAATGGACAAATCCAGGGCATTGTATCTGTGGGGGGCGATCCATGTGCTGAACCACGTGTGCCTGCCCTCTACATCACGGTCTTTGATTATATTGACTGGATCAAGGGCATTATTGCAGGAAATACAGATGCGACCTGCCCCCCGTGAAAACTTTTGAAAAAGTTAAGAGGAGAAAATGTAACATATTAGTACATCTCTTCTATATCCCTAACCATATCCAACTGCATTGGAATATATTCCCAGGCAGTAAGCTTTTTTTAGACTCAAATAGGACTGCCTTTGGAGTAAGAAATGCTCAAAATAGTGCTGCAGGGATCATGTCCCATTTAATTTCAGTATAAAACAATATCAGTAAAATGGAGGCCTGTTTTAGGGTGAGGTGCAAAAGTTTCTAACTCTAAAATGGACCATTCGAAATATTTTAACCTCTGAATAACTTTCCATTTCTGTCCACTTCTGGGACAGTGGGGTCCTTGATGCTCTCTGAGCTTCTGTTCTTGCAGATGTTTTATTACCCAGCTAGGTAACATCATCAGTGCTAGAATATTCTCTTCTATTGGTACTTCTGTGGCATTTACAATACGCTCATATGGAGTCATGCAGTCACCCCACAAACATATCCATATACCCGGGTCCCACTGTTGCCTAAAAAGGATCCCAGATTAACCTCCACTTCCCAATCACTAAATAGAATCTTTTGGAAATCATGTTTTCATGTACATTCTCAGGTATCCACAGCAATAAAATTGTATAAATCGTCACTTGTTTTCTGATCCTTTGGTTTTGCAAAGGAATGGCCTGTTAAATGGCAGCATTTGAATAACTGGGCTTAAAAGCTGAAAATGTTCTGACCTGGACTTCCGGATTTGCGTGCTTGAAACTGAGTGAGGAATTTGATCTTCTCTTTACTATTCTATATTTAAAATCCTGGAAAAGATCCTCAAGAAGCAAAATACCTCCGAAAGGGAAGGAGGGGGATTTCCGCCCCACCCTTATACTAACAGAAGTGGTGACTTAATCTTTTTATGGAAGATAAAATTATATGGAAATGAAACAAATATAAAACCTGAAATTTAAAACTTTACATAACAGAAGAGCACATTTCCTAAAACGATTACCTGGGGGGGGGGGGGGAAAGAAAGGTACAAAGGTATCTTGCCTGCAGACAGGAAAACAATAACAAAAACGACATGCCACATGTGATACAGTGTGCCCCTTACTGTAGTATTAAGTGCTGAAGATTTATACACATTAGCTGGGTTCAACAGCAGCCTATGCTCAGATACAAAACAGATGTTGTGTTCTCACAAAGAAAACAATTATATGAGGGCTTCACTTGTGACTGACATGATAAAACAGTGGCTTCCCATTCACCAAACCATAGTTACTGCCCCATTCCATTTCAAGGCTACCCCAGCTTTTGTGATAATTCGGCTATTAGAAATTCAAACTGTTTTAGCAAAATCAAGGCAAAAGCAAGGGAGGGGGGAAGGACCTTGATGCCCGAATCTGATGTACCCCAACCTTCTTGCCAATGTTCCTAATCTTCATGTAAGTGCTAATCTATGATGAAAAGACAAGACAAGCTATCTGGGCCAATACTGTCACCCAATCCCCCAACTAATGATGATGATGGTTTATTAAACTTGTGGAATAGTGTCATTTGGCTGCAAGGTTACCTTTTGTATTAAGTCTGCTTGGGTGCACATTCTTTTCAAACAGTTTTCTTTTGCTACCGGAAGCCCTCGACTTACAACAGTTCATTTAGTGAATGTTCAAAGTTATGATAGGACTGACCATTTTTCACACTTATGACCGATACAGCTTCTCCACAGTCACACAATTTACGTGCCAATGCTTGACAACTGGTTCCTATTTATGCCGGCTGCAGTGTCCCAGGGTCACATGATCATCTTTCGTGACCTTCTGATAAGCCAAGTCAATGTGGGAAGCCAGATTCGCTTAACAACGGTGTTACCAACTTAACTAATTTTACTAATTTAAGAACTGCAGTGATCCGCTAACAAATATGGCAAGAAAAGTCATAACATGGGGCAAAATTAACAAATTTCCAACATGTGCAACATAATTTTTTGGCTCAACTGTGGTCATTAAGTCTGTAGTACTACCTGTACTACAGAGAAGACTGTCTTTGGGTGAGGCCACAAAGAGCTTGGTCTGAATGGAATAGAACCTCTTCTGCCCAGGACAAATTGAGAGGGCAGATTTCACCCAAACCGACCTCCTCCACTCCCTCCCTCCCTCCCTGAGCCCCCTTTTTTGTAGTAGTTGAGGGTGGTGGGTGCCAAGAATAAAAGGGGGAGGCGACCAAGGAAAGTAGGACTGTCTGCATGAGCCCCTTCCTCGACGGATGCCCGGGGAAGGCAAGGCAGGTTCCCCATCAACAGAACCAGAACTGTGGCTGTTGGGGGTCCAAACCTCCCGAAGGATCCCGGCCTCCTCCTCTTGCTGCCACCGCATCCCCTGGACTCCAACCTTCCTCACCCCTGGAGATGGGAAGGCCTGGAAAAAAACTGGAAAAATGGGGGGGGGAGGGAAAGAGGTTTTTCCCCCATTTTTTTCCAAATCGTTTTGGAAAAAAAGAGGGTGGAGAACTGTTTTTTCCTCATTTTTCCAGATTTTTTTCTCCAATCCCTATTCATCCCCAAAACTGATGTGCCAATGGCCAGGAGGATGCAGCCTGCGACCCAAAGACCCAGATGGGCCCGTCTCCCCTTCAGGGTGGAGACGCCCAGAGCACTGGGCCTTCCCGTTCTCTTCCCAAGGGTCAGCACCGCTGGGAAATCCCCTCTGAGGACAGAATCAAGGCTTGATCAAGAAATCTCCGCTTGGTTTATCTGATTAGATTGATACAGTATCTCAATTTTAAGTTTGGGACTGGGATCTTACAGGTGAGAAACTGGATTTTTTTCCACATCTGTACTTCGTCCTCAGAGTGGAACAGAACAAAGTGATTAATCAAACATTTTGAACTGTGAATTCTTGCCAAAATTGTTCCCCATTTCTAAATTCCAGGCAAACAGCTTTCCATGCAGAGTTGAAGCTATGGTGCTGATCAGAGTGCTAGCAAACCTTCTGATACTACAGCTTTCTTACGGTAAGAGCCTGGACAATGGAGCAAAGGGTGGACGGAGCTTTAGGTATCTTTTTCGGTTTAAACCTCCAGTTACAGGAGTAAACTTGCTGTCAGGACCCACTTCAATACCTCATCCCAAGAAAGCAGAACTCATGGAAACAAGCTCTTCCAAAAGGAACTTTTATTAGAAGAAGCTGATAATAGGTAAACTAGACAGGATCTGAGGGGCTCCCATACAGATCGATAGGTTAAAGTGTTCCCAAACAAACCCCACCCCAAACCCCACCCCACGGCCAATCCCCAGGCTTTAAGTCCATTGTGGGAAAGGGGAGATAACATCTGGCCGGCTCTGGTCATGACGGTGATGTTTAGACAACTCTTCACACCTTCTTTTGAGAATGGAGAGATAAGCCAGGTTCCGTAAGTTGTAATTCTTTCTTTCTCCCCCTTTGCTAGCTGATAGTTTAGGGAGCAGAGTACAGAGAGAAATAGTGCAGGAAAGCGAAGTGTTACATTGTAGCAATAGAGAAAGAATGCAGGAAAGCAAAGTGTTACATTGTAGCGATAAAGGAAGCTACGGCAACAAACCCACGATCCTTCCCCCCTCTCCTCTAGGAGTATGGCAGAACCCAGGGAGAGAAGAGAATGGAATTTGGGAGAGAGGAAGAGAGCAAGGGAAGTATGAAATCCGATAGATATGGGTTCTGACATCCTGCCCCCCTTAAAAATATGAGAGGTCAATCTGTTGAGAGACAAAACAAATAGTGAGAGGTTAGTCTGGTTTGTTCGGGTAGTCCTTGTGAAACTTTCTTAATAGTTTTGGGGCTCTAATGTGGTGTTTGTGCACCTATTCGTTCTGGGAAGAGGGAAGGTGCTTCCATGCTACTAGCTATTGAGTCGTTCTGTGGTATTTTTGGGAATCAAGGATTTCTTTTATTTCAAAATGCTGCACCCCTTGTTTTCCGGTTGGGTCCCAACCCCAAAAGCGCAGCTGCTCCTAGAGCGAAGGTGGGGAACTATGGCTCCCCTTATGACTTGTGGACTTCAACTCACAGAATTCCTGAGCCAGTCTGGTACTATAGCTGGATACCGTCCCCCCAGTTGTACAGACTTCAATTTCCCTAATTATCTACAATTACCATCCTGACTGGGAAATTCTAAGAGTTGAAGTCCAGGCCTCTGGAGAGGATGAAATTTAAACGTTAAAGCTAATTTTAAACAAGTCAAATTCAAAAAACTTACAGCTGTGGAGAGCTTCCATCCAGTGCTGTGCATAGCCAGCTTTTCTGATCTCCTTTTCCAAAACTAGATCCTAGAATGGAAAATGTGGAGAGTTTTCAAACCAGTCTCACAACCCTGAAAATTGTTGGACTTAAGTTAGTATCAGTTGCCCCCACTATTCATAATACAGAAAAAGTCATTTTTCCACACCACCCAAACAAATGGGAGAACTGAGTGTGTGGTTGCCTTTATATGGTCTAACTGCCCCGGCTTTTTTAGGTTTAAAAATATTTCCAGTTAAAAGAAAAAAATCTGTTTTCCTTCCGACCTAAAGCTGAAGCGAATTCTGCACCAACATCTCACATAGACTGCATTAATCACATATTAGGGTTTTTTGCTTTCCGGGAGGGGCTGTTTTTATTGAGATACATATCCAATCTTGTTATCAGTGTTCTTTTGTGCTTCAGGCTCAGTGGTGGGATTTAGCCGGTTCGCACCACTTTGGCAGAACCGGTAGCTATTTTTTTGTTGCCCAGGCCCAGAATGGACTTCTGGAAGAAGCATCCGCATAGAGAACCGGTTGTTCACATATTTGAATCCCACCACTGTTCAGGCTGCATGATATAGAGCCAAGTTACATAAGGATGTGAAGGGTTCTGGAACAAAGGGAAATTGTTTAGTCTGTTTGTTTCTTGCTTTTTGGCTCTGTTGTCTGATTTTCATTGGCTAACAAAGTTTATAAAGCAATGCTACCAACTTTCTAATGCGTGTCACTTCTGGATGTGACTCTGCCAGCATTCTAGATTGTTGGCCACCCAGCTGCTTAATTTGATCAAATAAAGTGCTGCTTAATCAAGAAGTCTCCTCTTGGGTTATCTAATTAGTTTAATATGGTATCTCAAGTTTAAGTAAGGGACTGGGACCTTACAGCACCATGCATGTATTTCATTTGTATGGTGCCAAACAAAAAGGGGTCCCCCCCAGACTTTTCTATCTCTACCCATCCCCAAAACTGAGGTTCCAATGGCCAGGAGGATGCAGCCTGCGACTCAAAGACCCGGACGGGCGCGTCTCCGCATCAGGTTGGAGGTGCCCTGAGCACTGGGCCTTCCTGCGCTCTTCGGAAGGGTTGGTACCACTGGGAAATCCCCTCTGAGGATAGAAGCAAGGCTTGACCAAGAAGTCTCCGCTTGGGTTATCTGATTAGATTGATATGGCATCTCAAGTTTAAGTTCGGGACTGGGATCTTACAGGTGAGAAACTGGCATTTTGTCCACATCTGTCCTTCTGCCTCGGAGTGGAAGAGAACAAAGTGATTAATCAAATATTTTGAACTGTGCATTCTTGCCAAAATTGTTCCCCATTTCTAAATTCCAGGCAAACAGCTTTTCATGCAGAGATGAAGCTATGGTTCTGATCAGAGTGCTAGCAAACCTTCTGATACTACAGCTTTCTTACGGTAAGAGCCTGGACAATGTAGCAAAGAGTGGACGGAGCTTTAGGTGTTTTCTTCAGTTTAAACCTCCAGTTACAGGAGTAAACTTGCTGTCAGGACCCACTTCAGTACCTCATCCCAAGAAAGCAGAACTCATGGAAGCAAGCTCATAGGAGAGGCTGATAGTAGGCATACTAAACAGAATACAGATGGATACATTAAAGCGACCCCAAACAAACCCCACCCCATAGTTCATCCAGACAGTTCAAACCAGCCAATCCCCAGGCTTTAAGTCCATCGTGGGATAGGGGAGATAACATCAGGCTGGCTCTGGTCGTGACGGCAATGTTTAGATGACTCTTCACACCTTCTTTTGAGAATGGAAAGATAAGCCAGGTTCCTGAGGTTGTAATTCTTTCTTTCTCCCCCTTTGCTAGCTGACAGTTTAGGGAGAAGAGTACAGAGATAAATAGTGCAGGAAAGCAAAGTGTTACATTGTAGCAATAAAGGAAGATACGGCAACAAACCCACGATCCTTCCACCCTCTCCTCTAGGAGTATGGCAGAACCCAGAGAGAGAAGAGAATGGAATATGGGAGAGAGGAAGAGAGCAAGGGAAGTATGAAATCAAATAGATATGGGTTCTGACATCCTGCCCCCCTTAAAAATATGAGAGGTCAATCTGTTGAGAGACAAAACAAATAGTGAGAGGTTAGTCTGGTTTGTTCGGGTAGTCTGTGTGAAACTTTCTTAATAGTTTGGGGGCTCTAACATGGAGTTTGTGCACCCATTCGTTCTGGGAAGAGGGAAGGTGCTTCCACTCTACTAGCTATTGAGTTTCTCCGTGGTATTTTTGGGAGTCAAGGATTTCTTTTATTTTAAAATGCTGCTCCCCCTCAACCATAATAGGAGAGGGCGGTAGGGCGATGACTGGTCATAACGGTGATCACCGCTCTCGTTTTAGCAGGTGAAAGATGGGGTGAATCTGCCTGAGGGTTTTGGTAATTCTAGCTCTTCTGTTACTGGGTTTATGATCCTTTTGATGGGGAATGGTCCCACATATTTCGGCCCTAGTTTCTTGGATGGTTGCAGGGATTTTAGGTATTTTGTGGATAAGTAAACCATTTTCCCTATGATGAATGGTTTTGGTTCGACTCTTTTCTTATCTGCTTGTGCTTTATAGGCCTGTCTAGCTTCAGCTAATGCTTTTCTAACTACTGGCCAGGTATTTTTTAATTGTGCGATCCACTCCTTCAAGGAGGGAATGACTGGCTCGGTGGCGCTTATTTCCGGCATAGGGTTGAAGCTTTGGCCCGTAGCTACTTGAAATGGGGTGTAGCTCATGCTGGAATGGACCTTGTTGTTGTATGCCACTTCTGCGAAGCGGAGCAGGTCGGTCTAGTTCATCTGTTGAAAATTAATAAAGCATTTTAAATATTGTTCAAGTACTGAGTTTAAACGTTCTATCCCCCCATGTGTCTGAGGATGATGACTAGATGACAGCCCCTGGGTGGTCCCTAGAATGGATAAGAACTCTTTCCAAAAGTCTGATGTGAATTGCACCCCCTTGTCCGATATTACGCACTGGAGTGCCCCATGCAGTCTATATATGTGCTGGACAAACAGTTTTGCTAAGGCTTTAGCAGTGGGGATTTTTGGATAAGGGATGATGTGTACTTGTTTTGAGAATAGGTCTGTGACCACCCAGATCGCTGTGTTTCTACTACTTTCTGGTAGTTCCACTATGAAGTCCGTGGAGATCTCCTTCCAGAGGGCTGAGGGGTTTACCACTGGCTGTAACAGTCCGGGGGCTTTCCCTTGCAGTCTCTTAGCAGCTGCGCATATTGAACAGCTGGCCACATAGCTCTCAATGTCCTTTTTCATAGATGGCCACCAGAAATGTCTTTTTACTAGATGCAGCATTTTCACGAACTCAAAGTGACTCGCTGGTTTCGTGTCATGGCAGAGTTGCATAAATGTAATCCTCTGGGTTTTTGGCATGTACAGCTTCTCCCCCACCCATGGCAATCCGTCAGTGATAGTGCATAAGTTTTTGTGGCTCTGGAACCATTCATCGGTTTCTAGAGCCTTCCTGAATTCGATCCTGCTTGGCTGGCAATTGGCTGTTTTAGCTTTGCCTGAGCTCTTGTGGTTCCTTGTGCTGCCAGCTGCACTTCTGGCATTAGCAGCTAGGAGATGGTTGGCTGGGAGCTATTGTACTGGGGCATGCGGGATAGGGCGTCTGCCAGGAAATTCCTCCCCCCTGGTAAGCGTTTAATTTTGAATGTGAACCGGTGGAAGTTTTGTGACCACTGGGCTTGTTTGGGGGTGAGTTTTCCGGGCATTTTTAGGGCTTCCAAGTTCTTATTGTCTGTCCAGACCTGGAGTGGGATTTTTTTCCCTTCCAGGAAGTGCCGCCAAGTGAGGAGGGCCCACCCAACAGCGAACGCCTCCTTTTCCCACACCGCCCAATGTTGCTCTGTGTCAGAGAGTTTTCTGGACATGTAGGCACAGGGTTGCAGCTGCCCCTTGTCATTTTCCTGTAGCAATACTGCTGCTACTGCTATGTCACTTGCATCGGCTTGGATTACAAATGGCTTATCTGGGTCGGGGTGTTTTAGGACCGTTTCAGCCAAAAAAAGTCTTTTTAATCTTTCGAATGTGGCTTGACATTCCATTGTCTAGGTTAGTGGCTGACTGGGTTTTATCGAGCCTCCCCCTTTCATCTTTAATAAGTTCATGATAGGCAGGGCTATCTGGGTGAAAGAAGGGATGAACTGACGGTAGAAGTTAGCAAACCTCAGGAAGCTTTGTATTTGCTTTCTCGTGTGGGGTGGCGCCCAGCACCGCCCGGACCTTCTCGGGGTCCATCTCTATGCCTTTGGTTGATATGCATTAGCCAAGATAGTCAATTCTCTGTTTGTGAAACTCGCACTGTGACAATTTTGCATAGAGGTTGGCTGCTCTCAGTTTTTTCAAAACTGCTTTGACAAATTTTATGTGCTCGTCTTTAGTCTCTATAAATATAAGGATGTCATCCAGGTAGACGAGGACCCCTTTGTATAGGTGCTCCCTCAGTACCTCATTGATCCACTGCATGAAGACTGCTGGAGCTCCCTGCAGCCCAAATGTCAAGACCTTAAATTGGTAGCATCCCATAGGGCAGTTGAATGCGGTCTTCCACTCGTCAGGAGCTTTGTTCCTGGCTTGATTTCTATTGCACAGTCTGTGGGTTGGGGGAAGGGGTAGCTCGTCCACCCGTTCCTCGCTGAAGACTTCGGAGAGGTCCTGGTACTCCTAGGGTATTTCAGGCAATGCTTTTCCCTCCCCCACTGCTGCTCTTTCTGGAGGGGAGCACTTGGGAACTCCCTAGGGTGGCGATCCTTTTGGGAATCTGAGTTCTGCTGTCCTCCAGTCCACTTGGGGGTTCCATTTCTTTAGCCACACCAACCCCAGTATTATTAGGCACTCCATGCCTGGGGTCACCACAAACATTATAGTCTCCTCATGGTCCCCCAGGGTAAGGTGGATCGGTAGTGTGGCTAGAGTGGCAGCCAGTCTAGTAGGGCTTTATCTTTTACGGCTTCAAGCATGGAGGGGGCTAGGATAGTCACTGTCCGGATGAGGGGCACGATGGGTCCACCTACCAGGGGTTCATCATCGCAGTTGTCGTCTGACAAGTTGGACACTCCCGATGTCCTTGGTGCCCCTCGTGGTTGGTTCTTGCAGCTTGATGGGCAACTTTCCCAACTTCCCGGCTGGTGTCCGGTTAGCCCTCTGGGGGGGGATTCCTTGAGCGACATTCTGTGGCGTGATGTCTCTCTTTCCCACATTGAAGCATTCGGTGGTCTTCTTGGCTGTGGGTTGAGACTTTGCAGGCTCACATGATGGCTCAGGGGGTGATCGGTTCCACAGCTTCCCTCAGCGATGTTTCTTGAGCAGGTCAATCTCAGCTTCTTCTGCCAGGATGTACCAATCGTGCAATCAGCATGGGTCTCCCCGTGGAAGGCAGGCATCATAGAGGTCGTATTTCAGCCCATCCTTAAAATGGCTAAGTAGGATGTTTTCCAGCCAATTTAGCTTGCTGGCAATGGCTCGGAACTCCTGGGTGTACTCGGCCACTGGGCATCTGCCTTGCTTTACCGTCTTAATCTTCTCATGGGCCTTCCGGTCTGCCAACGGGTCCTTGAATCATTGTCTAAGGCAGAACATGAATTGGTTGAAGTTCTGGAGCTCGGGGGTATCAGAGTCGTGTAGGTCCACCACCCAGTCAGCTGTCACGCCATCTAGGGCCACCTATATGATGCGGATCTGAGCCTTGTCGGTTGGGATGTCTCGGCCGTATTCTTCCATGTAGTTGAGGACTTGGGTCAAGAAGAACCCCAGGCGCTGTTGCTCTCCCCGAAACTTCACATCCAGCGGTGGGAACTTCTGGATGGGTTGATTCCCACATCGTCGTCTGTAGTGTTGTCCATCCTGATCAGCAGCCACCATGTGGCAGGGAGTGGGAGCTCCCGTCGTGACGGATGCGGTCTCAGCTGCTCCACCTGACCTTCCTGGGGCTTCGACTTCGGATTGCCCCTCAGTGTCTTTTTTGCTGTGATCCAAGGTAACGGCACGGCCACGGGCTTCGGGCTTCTCATCTTTGAGGGATTTCATCAGGTGGATTGCTTTCTCCAGGATCTAGTTCGACTGCTCCCCGTGATCACCCTCATCTTCACTGAGGTGCAGTGATCTCTCCATCTCTTGCTTCCATCCCTGTTGGTGGCTGCCTCGCCTCAGAATCACCTTTCTTGATTTTCTCTCTGACTCATCCTTCTTGCCTACGCCCATGGACCAGCGAGGTTTGGGGCTCTGCATCTCCACCACTTCTTCCTCTGAGGTGTAGGACGTCTCGGAGCCAGATGGCTGCAGGATTCCGACCGGAGGGAGGGCTCCCCCTTTGTGGTGGCTTCTTCCAGTGTCCCACCATGGTAGATTTTGCAAAGGCCCCTGGCAAGGTCCGTCCTTCTGAGTTGACCACTATTGCAGATCCTGTCTAATGTCAGGACCCATTTCAATACTTCCTCCCAAGAAAGCAGAACTCATGGAAGCAAGCTCTTCCAAAAGAAACTTTTATTAGGAGAAGCTGATAGTAGGCATACTAGACAGGATCTGAGTGGCTCCAATACAGATCGATAGGTTAAAGTGTCCCCAAACAAACCCCACCCCATAGTTCATCCGGACAGTTCAAACCGGCCAATCTCCAGGCTTTAAGTCCATCGAGGGAAAGGTGAGATAACATCGGGTCAGCTCTGGTCATGGTGGCGATGTTTAGATGACTCTTCGCACCTTCTTTTGAGAACGGAGAGATAAGCCAGGTTCCGGAGGTTGTAATTCTTTCTTCCTCCCACTTTGCTAGCTGACAGTTTAGGGAGAAGAGTGCAGAGATAAATAGTGCAGGAAAGCGAAGTGTTACATTGTAGCGATAGAGAAAGCTAAGGCAATAAACCCCTGATCCTTCCCCCCTCTCCTCTAGGATTATGGAAAAACCCAGGGAGAGAAGAGAATGGAATTTGGGAGAGGAAGAGAGCAAGGGAAGTATGAAATCAGAGAAATATGGGTTCTGATATCTGCATGTAATTATTAACTGTAGATGTACAAGCAGGTCAAAAGTAGAGAGTGTCCATCCTTTTCAGAAGCTCATCTGAACTATTCTTCTTACTTCAACTGATTAGCGTAATCTGACTGGCAGTGATACCATTAAGTTACTGAGCAGTGGAGAAGTGAAGCAAAATATGCCATAGCTTCTCATAACGCCAGATGCCTGAGATCTCAGCCATCAGAATGGCTGATGCTATTCAGAATCATGCTGTTTAACCTATTTGCAGCATTACTGGAGATGTGAAGAATATTAATATTTAGATCTGAGGCTTGAAAATCAAATATTCCTTTTTGTTTCTACTTAATTTCTCTTGGATGGTAAACCTGAAATCAGGAATTGCTGTTTATGTTTGCCATATGTCCTGATTTGACTAAGATGATCCCAGTTTTTAGCTCCAGTGCAAGCATCCTAACTGGTCTGCAAAAAAATTCTGGAAAGTATAGCTGTACAGACCTGCAAAGTCAGATTTAGCCATCTACAGGTAGTCCTCAACCTTACGATCACAATTTAGCTCAAAATTGATTTCTTTTTTTGGGGGGGTAAGAGTTTTATTGATTTTTTACAATAACAACCTTAGTGCCTGGTGTACAGCGTGTTGTCTTGGTTCATGATTTTTTTTAAAAAAATATATACAATCAATAATAGTTAATTAACAGTTAATAATAATTAATTTTTATATTTCCATAATTAGTATATCAATTGATAATATATTTCCTTGAGCCTCTCTTCTCCCAATAGTATTCTCCTTCTTCAGCATTAAGCAAATACAATTTTTGATATTTGATATTTTCCATATATAAATGACTAAATAAAAACATTGTATTCTATATTTATACCAACAATAATAGCGTCCATATATAGCATTTTTTTCTTATCAGCTTCTGTTGTTTTCATAAAAGTCGTCTTATTGATTCACCATATGCCTTATTTTCATAAATCTTGTTTAAGCTCAATTTCATAATATTAAAAAAATCTTATCAATCATAATTTTCTCAATAATTAACATCTAAATATCCAAATTTTCCACTTAAATATATCATCCCAGTATTTTCATATTTCATATATTATAGAAATACTATACTACTTATCTATCATAACATCTACCTATAACATATTTTCTAATCAATTTATATTTCACTTCTATTTATAAAAATTGATTGAATCACTATATATCCTTTTTTCAAAGTTCTTATAAAGCCTAATTTCCCCTAAGTATTTCAATCATTCCTTAATCCAAAATCTTTTCAAACTTAATTTGTCTTTAAAGTTCAAACTTTTCTTTCACTTTCATCATCCCAATATTTTTACATTTTGTATCTTATCAAAAAATAATATATTACTTATATCTCTTATCCCACTATAAAGCCTCTTTATAGCCAAAGTTATTTATTTAGCCATATTCAAACAGGTGTTCCTTACTAGGCAGGGAGGCTGAGTGGAAAGTACTAAACATCTGTCTCCAGCTTTGCTTCTAAAAGCTTTCGGATTATGGCCTTTGTCTTGCAGCTTGAAGATGTATGGAGTTCAATTCCCAGAATTCGCCATGCTGGCTCGGGACTTGTGGGAATTAAAATCCATACATCTTGAAGTTGCCAAGGTTGAGAAACACTGGTTTAATTGGTTGAAAGTACAATCAGCTCATTGTTACTGTGGCTTATAAGATGCTCTAAGGAGCTTCTATACTTCCAGCAGCAAGACCCTGCTTTAAATAACTAGGATCCTGGAGTGAGAATTCAGGGGGTGATAAAAGTGTCTGTTTCACTTCCCTATTGAATAAGTCAATTCTCCTGTTTTGGAAATCTTTCTACGCCCAAATCTTATCACCATTAACAAAACAAAGCCTGCTTCACTAAAGTGTTAAGTGTTAAGAAGACCCTGGTCATATCTTATTTCAGAGTGTGGTGAGCTAGCTGTGTAATATTTAATGAATTTTTGCTTTCCTAGAACCATGTTTGAAGGAGTGGGAATTAAATTTTCCTATGTTGTTACGTTAAACAAGATCTCAAACTGAGTTCTTATCTTAAGATATTGTCATTGTCTGTGAGCACACTGGCACATGTTGAAAATGAAATTCTGATGCCCTTTCTCAAAATGTGTGTATGTGTGGACACACACACACACACACACATTAATTACTTAAGATTCACAGGTAGTTTACCTACATGCGCATAGACATATATATGATTTAAAAATAATCCATTTTATTCAACTGGTTTGATGCTGTGTGTCCCAAGGTCATTTGTTACCCTCCAAAATTAGTGTACTGATAGAAACAATACCAATAAAAGCGATTCTGTTCTACTCCACAGCCAAACACTGAACTTTTTTTGTTTCTTTGCAGCACAAAAGTCTTCTGAACTGGTCATTGGAGGTGATGAATGTAACATAAATGAACATTGTTTCCTTGTACTCGTGTACTTTGATGGGGTTCAATGCGCTGGGACTTTGATCAACCAGGAATGGATGCTCACTGCTGCACACTGCAACGGGTGAGGGCATTACAGAATGTGGAAGGGTTGAGGGAGATCGTGTTTAGATATCCAGATTTTTTTATAATGTTTCTGCTAGTTTTTAGTGACTTCTCTGTGCATTTTGAATGAGTGTTCTGCTGCTACTGCTATTGCTCCTCACAATCATATCTTGAGGAATGCTGTTTATATTTATGGTTGAATTTCCATCTTCTTAACCACAGTATTCATATCTTTCCTTTTTTCTGGGATATAATAATAACAATAATAACAAAATCTGGAATATTACCTGAACACCATCAGTATTGACAAAATCACCACAGTCAATTGCAAAAGGCAGCCTTAATTGCAACATCTTGTGACAATCCCTTTAAAACCATGGAACCACAACATTTACCTACCCCAGGTCCTTGGGAAGGACGTGATAGGTGGATAAAAATGCCAAGTCCAGTCTAAATATCTGACTGACTGTGCAACTAACCAGAAAATATTAACCATATGCTGCCTGACTCTGGGGTTTGCCATAAGAAAATATTTTTTTAAAAAAATCATTAAAACATAAAAGAGAAAAGATGATGAAGTGAGAGGCTTCTCTCTCCCTTATCAAAGGCCTGGGTGAGGCACTACACCTTAATGCCTCTTCTAAACAAGAACAGAGTGGGCACCATCCAGATTTTGTATTTGTCTTTATCTACCCACCATCCTTTGAGATAGGCTGGGTTGAGAGAGGATGTGCGCAATACAAAGTCATAACATTAGTACCGTAAACACATGGGTTCTATCTTTAACACAGTCATCTATAATTTATAAGTGCAACATTCACACAATACACATCCAAGTCAAGAAAGAGATAGATTCATACTATATGCTGAACTTTCTGAGTACTAAGCGGCATCCACAGAGAGAACTGGTTGTTCACATATTTGAATCCCACCACTGTTCAGGCTGCATGATATAGAGCCAAGTTACATAAGGATGTGAAGGGTTCTGGAACAAAGGGAAATTGTGTAGTCTAACTGTTGGTTTCTTGCTTGTTGTAATCAGCTTTTGCACCAGAGAAATTTCATGCAAACGTAGGAAACGTGTACATGGATGGGATATACTGAAGGAGGGAATAAGGGAGTTTACAGGAATGATTGATGTCTTTCTTATGATGGAATGGCTCTGTTGTCTGATTTTCATTGGCTAACAAAGTTTACAAAGCAATGCTACCAACTTTCTAAGACGTGACACTTCTGGACGTGACTCTGCCATGGTTCCAGATTGTTGGCTATCCAGCTGCTTAATTTGATCAAATAAAGTGCTGCTTAATCAAGAAGTCTCCTCTTGGGTTATTTAATTAAATTAATATGGTATCTCAAGTTTAAGTAAGGGACTGGGACCTTACAGCACCATGCATGTATTTCATTTGTATGTGCCATCACAACACACATGCCTCTGATTCCCTAGTGGATACTGCCTTTAAGAGTATATAAAAAATACACAACACCAGACATAGCACCCAAACACTTTTTTCCAGTAGAAAGATATATAGCTGGGGTCTTCAAACTTGGCCGTTTTATGACTTGTGGATTTGAACTCCCAGAATTCTTCAGCCAGGCACACTTGAGTTTTGAGTGATATTTTCACTCAACTGTTTAAACCATGAGTCTCCTCTTCATAAAACAGAGTTGTTGGCTTAGCCTGCTCAACAGCTAGCCTGCAAAGAAAGACACAATAATCTAACACAATGTGTGAGCCCATGTGATATCTCTTCAAGATCAGATCTTTATGTGTTCACTGGCTGCCTATGATAAGAGGGAGAGATCTTTTACTGTCTTCCTTTGCCCCCAACTGGTTTCTTGTACAAAAATGATTTAGCCAGACTTACGTAATTTACTTACCCAAAAAGAAGGGCACAGGGATGAGTATACTTTTTTATACCACTGACAGACATAGGGATCAGAGCCTTTGACATTCATAGCTTTCTCACAGCGATGGAAATCTACCAGGAAAAAAAAATTCAAAATGCATCTAATCTAAGATCCAGAAGAGCCCTTAAAAGAGAACTGTGTATAAGCCTGAAGAATCTACAAGACTGTGTATTGTCCAACACCTGGGTCTCCACAATAGAAAAAAAACCTCCCTGTATCCACCATTTTGGCCTCCAACACTTCCAAATACAGTGGTGAGATCCAGCCAGTTCGTACCACTTTGGCAGAACCGGTAGCTATTTTTTTGTTGCCCAGGCCCAGAACGGACTTCTGGAAGCGGCATCCACATAGAGAACCGGTTGTTCACATATTTGAATCCCACCACTGTTCAGGCTGCATAATATAGAGCCAAGTTACATAAGGATGTGAAGGGTTCTGGAACAAAGGGAAATTGTTTAGTCTAACTGTTGCTTTCTTGCTTTTTGGAATCAGCTTTTGCACCAGAGAAATTTCATGCAAGCTTGGGAAACATGTACATGGATTGGATATACATGTACATGGATGGAGGGAATCAGGGAGTGTCTTTCTTATAATGGAATGGCTCTGTTGTCTGATTTTAATTGGCTAATAAAGTTTATAAAGCAATGCTACCAACTTTCTAAGACGTGGCACTTCTGGACGTGACTCTGCCAGTGTTCCCAATTGTTGGCCACCCACCTGCTTAATTTGACCAAGTAAAGTGCTGCTTGATCAAGAAGTCTCCACTTGGGTTATCTGATTAGACTGATACAGTATCTCAAGTTTAAGTTTGGGACTGGGATCTTACAGGTGAGAAATTGGTGTTTTTTCCACATCTGTCCTTCTGCCTTGGAGTGGAAGAGAACAAAGTGATTAATCAAATATTTTGAATATTGTGCATTCTTGCCAAAATTGTTCCCCATTTCTAAATTCCAGGCAAACAGCTTTCCATGCAGAGTTGAAGCTATGGTGCTGATCAGAGTGCTAGCAAACCTTCTGATACTACAGCTTTCTTACGGTAAGAGCCTGGACAATGGAGCAAAGGGTGGACGGAGCTTTAGGTGTCTTTTTTGCTTTAAACCTCCAGTAACAGGAATAAACTTGCATGTAATTATTAACTGTAGATGTACAAGCAGGTCACAAGTAGAGAGTGGGTGAAAAAGGCCCGGTTGGTGCAAATGGGGAAGACCACTGCTGTATTTGTAATGATAGTATGAATTGATACATTTATTCATATCAGCAAAACTAGCCAGTTAAAAATATATAATCCCAAATATGATCAGCTTCCTTTCATGTTTCTATTTATTTGGCAACTGACTTCAATAGAGGAAGATAACTTATTAATTAATATAAGATGCATTGAGAAAAAGTTGGGAGGGGTTTTCAGTGTTAAGGTGGTCTTTAAAAAATGGTGTATGAGATGGCCATTGATTTTTGTCCAAACTGGTAAAATAAATCTGTTGGATTTAACCTAGCTCCCATTCTGTAGATTTGCTGCATTATACAGCGTGCAATATCTGGGTCATTGCTTCTGAAACAAATATCAAAACCGGTATGTAGGGATTTTACTGCCATCAATGTTGGCTCAAACTGCTTTTAGTGAACTAAATACTAATGTTATCAACTTCCCATAGATTAAATTCCATTTTCATCAATCTCTTCCCCACTTTCACTCCTTCTGCCCCCTATTCTCCCCATCACGAGGCCATATATTTTGCTTAGCAATGCAGTACAGCAAGATCAGACTCTGGATCAAATGCTTCTAAATGTCCATCCTTTTCAGAAGCTCATCTGAACTATTCTTCTTACTTCAACTGATTAGCGTAATCTGACTGGCAGTGATACCATTAAGTTACTGAGCAGCGGAGAACTGAAGCAAAATATGCCATAGCTTCTCATAAGGCCAGATCCCTTAGATCTTAGCCATCAGAATGGCTGATGCTGTTCAGAATCATGCTGTTTAACCTATTTAAGCATTACTGGAGATGTGAAGAATATTAATTTTTAGATCTGAAGCTTTTTGTTTCTACTTAATTTCTCTTGGATGGTAAACCTGAAATCAGGAATTGCTGTTTATGTTTGCCATATGTCCTGACTTGACTAAGATGATCCCAGGTTTTGGCTCCAGTGCAAGCATCCTAACTGGTGTGCAGAAAAGTACCGGAAAGTATACAGTAGCTGTACAGACCTGCAAAGTCAGATTTAGCCATCTACAGGTAGTCCTCAACCTTACGACCACAACTGAGCTCAAAATTTATTTCTTTTTTTTTTTTGGTAAGAGTTTTATTGATTTCTTTACAATAACAACCTTAGTGCCTGGTGTACAGCATGTTGTCTTGGTTCATGAATTTTTTTAAAAAAAAATATACAATCAATAATAGTTAATTAACAGTCAATAATAATTAATTTTTATATTTCCATAATTAGTATATCAATTGATAATATATTTCCTTGAGCCTCTCTTCTCCCAATAGTATTCTCTTTCTTCAGCATTAAACAAATATAATTTTTGATATTTGATATAAATGATTAAATAAAAACATTGTCTTCTATATTTATACCAACAGTAATAGTGTCCATATATAGCATTTTTTTCTTATCAGCTTTTTTTATTTTCATAAAAGTCATCTTATTGATTCACCATATATCTTATTTTCATAAATCTTGTTTAAGCTCAATTTCTCCATAATATTTAAACAATTCTTATCAATCATAATTTTCTCAATAATTAACATCTAAATATCCAAATTTTCCACTTAAATATATCATCCCAGTATTTTCATATTTCATATATTATAGAAATACTATACTACTTATCTATCACAACATCTACCTATAACATCTTTTCTAATCAATTTATATTTCACTTCTATTCATAAAAAATGATTGAATCACTATATATCCTTTTTTCAATGTTCTTATTAAGCCTAATTTCCCTCAGTATTTCAATCATTCCTTAATCCTAAATCTTTTCAAACTTAATTTGTCTTTAAAGTTCAAACTTTTCTTTCACTTTCATCATCCCAATATTTTTACATTTTGTATCTTATCCAAAAATACTATATTACTTATATCTCTTATCCCACTTATTCTAAAGCCCCTTTATTGCCAAAGTTATTTATTTATTTAGCCATATTCAAACAAGTGTTTGCTCGTATAATATTCCATCTGCTAGGGCAAGTCAAGTCTCTTGAGCCCATCTCTAATCTTCTTCCTTTGCCAAATTGTTTTCCAGATTAATATTTTCGACTTGTCAAACAATTCTTGTATTTTTGTAGATGTTGTTAAGCGTTTCTGGCTATATCCTTCAAGAGACTAGAAGTCTCAAAATTTTTGTTGCTTAAATGAAAAATCTGTTTAGTGAGTTTTGTCCCATTTTACGACCTTTCTTGTTACAGTGGTTAAGTCAATCACTACTATTCTTAAGTTAGTAACACTGTTGTTAAATGAATCTGGCTTCTTCATTGACTTCACTTGTCAGAAGTGATTGCAAAACCCAGGGACACTGCAACTGTCATAAATATGAGTCACATGCTAAGTATCTGAACTTTTTTCACGTCACCGTGGGAATGCTGCAATGGTCATGTGAAAAACTGAATAGCATCAGCCATTCTGATGGCTGAGATCTAAGGCATCTGGTCTTATGAGAAGCTGTGGCATATTTTGCTTCACTTCTCCGCTGCTCAGTAACTTTCTTCAGGGCCATTGTAAATTTGAATTGTCACTAAATGAATTGTTGTAAGTCAAGAACTACCTGTATTAATAACTAGTTCTTCACTGTGGAGGGAGGCTGAGTGGAAAGTACTAAACATCTGTCTCCAGCTTTGCTTATACAAGCTTTCGGATTATGGCATTTGTCTTGCAGCTTGAAGATGTATTGAGTTCAATTCCCAGAATTCGCCATGCTGGCCGGGGACTTGTGGGAATTAAAATCCATACATCTTGAAGTTGCCAAGGTTGAGAAACACTGGTTTAATTGGTTGAATTATTGTGGTTCATAAGATGCTCTAAGGAGCTTCTATACTTCCAGCAGCAAGACCCTGCTTTAAATAACTAGGATCCTGGAGTGAGAATTCAGGGGGTGATAAAAGTGTCTGTTTCACTTCCTTATTGAATAAGTCAACTCTCATGTTTTGGAAATCTTTCTACGCCCAAATCTTATCACCACTAACAAAGCAAAGCCTGCTTCACTAAAGTGTTAAGTGTTAAAACCTTGAATGGTAGGGGTGGCCCTCAGGTTCTGTCTAATGTAAGGACCCACCCCACTTTGCATCTTAAGAAGACAGAACTCTTGGAATATTTCTTCCAACAGGCATCTTTATTAAGAGAAAATGGTTGCAGGCATTCTAGACAGAACCTGAGGGCCACCCCTACCATTCAAGGTTTTAAGTGTTCCCAAGCAGCCCCCCACCCCACCCCACTATCCTTCCAGTGACAATCCCAGGCGTTACATCATTTCCACCCCCTTTTTCCTCACGGCCGGCGGAAGGGAGATTTCAGAGAGGAGTACATGAAAGGTGATGGGCCCTATTGTTATAGTCAGTCCTCTTGGTGAGATCCACATTCAGTCCCTTTGAAGTTGTAAGGAAGGAAGTGAGAGCCATAAAACCCTTTGCTCATCCCCCTTCCCCTTCGTAGTATGACAGAATCCAGAGAGGGCAGAAATGGGGTTTTCCATATTCGATAACTAGAGATGAAATATAATTGGATTCTGACACCCTGGTCATATCTTATTTCAGAGTGTGGTGAGCTAGCTGTGTAATATTTAATGAATTTTTGCTTTCAAAAATTTGAAGGAATGGGAATTAAATTTTCCCATGTTGTTATGTTAAACAAGTAGATCTCAAACTGAGTTCTTATCTTAAGATAAGATAGGATAACTTTTATTGTCACTTTTCTGTGAACACACTGGCACATGTTAAAAATGAAATTCTGATGCCCTTTCTCAAAAGTGTCTGTATGTACACACACACACACACACACACATATTAATCACTTAAGATTCATAGGTAGTTTACCTACATGAGCATAGACATGTATATGATTTACAAATAATCCATTTTATTCAACTGGTTAGATGCTGTGTGTCCCACAGTCATCTGTTACCCTCCAAAATTAGTATACTGATAGAAACAATACCAATAAAAGCGATTCTGTTCTACTCAACAGCCAAACACTGAACTTTTTTGGTTTCTTTGCAGCACAAAAGTCTTCTGAACTGGTCATTGGAGGTGATGAATGTAACATAAATGAACATCGTTTCCTTGTACTCGTGTACGTTGACGGGTATCAATGCGCTGGGACTTTGATCAACCAGGAATGGGTGCTCACTGCTGCACACTGCAACGGGTGAGGGCATTACAGAATGTGGAAGGGTTGAGGGAGATCATGTTTAGATATCCAGATTTTTTTATAATGTTTCTGCGAATTTTTAGTGACTTCTCTGTGCATTTTGAATGAGTGTTCTGCTGCTACTGCTATTGCTCCTCACAATCATATCTTGAGCAATGCTGTTTATATTTATGGTTAAATTTCCATCTTCTTAACCACAGTATTCATATCTTTCCTTTTTTCTGGGATATAATAATAACAAGAATAACAAAATCTGGAACATTACCTGAATACCACCAGCATTGACAAAATCACCACAGTCAATTGCAAAAGGCAGCCTTACTTGGAACATCCTGTGACAATCCCCGTAATACCATGGAACCACAACATTTACCTACCCCAGGTCCTTGGGAAGGACTTGATAGGTGGATAAAAATGCCAAATCCAGTCCAAATATCTGACTGACTGCGCAACTAACCAGAAAATATTAACGATATGCTGCCTGACTCTGGAGGTTTGCCACTAGAAAATATTTTTTCAAAAAATCAGTAAAAAAAAAAAGATAAAAACATGATGAAGTGAGAGGCTTCTCTCTCCCTTATCAAAGGCCTGGGTGAGGCACTACATCTTAATACCTCTTCTAAACAAGAGCAGAGTGGGCACCATCCAGATTTTGTGTTTGTCTTTATCTACCCACCATCCTTTGAGATAGGCTGGGTTGAGAGAGGATGTGCGCAATACAAAGTCATAACATTAGTACCGTAAACACATGGGTTCTATCTTTAACACAGTTGGGGAAGGTAGGTTATGCCCTTTCTTGTTTGGCTCTAACGATCCTGCTTGAGGGCCAAAATGAGGTCAAGGACCATCCCAAGTAATATAGAGTTTACTTTAAGTTGTTGTTGTTAACTTCTTATTGCTTTTCTTGTAGGAAAAATATGAAGTTACAGCTTGGTCTGCATAGCAAAAATGTACCAAATAAGGATAAGCAGATAAGATTCCCAAAGGAGAAGTTCTTTTGTCTCAGTAGCAAAACCAATACCGAATGGGACAAGGACATCATGTTGATCAGGCTGAACAGTCCTGTTAACGACAGTCCACACATCGCGCCTCTCAGCTTGCCTTCCAACCCTCCCAGGCTTGGCTCAGTTTGCCGTATTATGGGATGGGGCTTAATCTCACTTACTAAAGGTAGGGATCTCTGTCTATACTCTCAGACCCAGCTTTTGTTGTAACATCAACTAGGTCTAGGGTCGCACTATGTCACCTGTGAATATTGGAATGTGGATGGACAATGGGATTCCCTAAGATTCCATTTCTTCATCAGTTCCACACCCACAAGGTCCTTCGAATAAAAGAAATAAGCAGGGCTTTTTTTGTCATAGAATGCCCAGAACGCAGTTCTGGCACCTTTTTTGGATGGAACCTTGTAGGGTAGGCAAGGCGGGTTGTATGACATGTGTGAGTTCCGGCACCTTTTTTTTTTCTTCAAAAAAAGCACTGGAAATAAGGAACTGGCATGCTGTATAGCTAAAAAAAGCCCTTATACAATCATGTTTATTTATAGCAGTGCTGTTGGAAATCAGAAAAGTCCCACTAGCATGGGAGTCTTGCATGGCTTCATTACCTTTAATAATGGGGTGTTTTGTGTTTCGCCATGGTCGTTTTGGAAATGGAGAAGTCTCCCATGGAGGATGTTTTCAGAGTATATTTACCACTTGCTCTCAAAATACTAAATATGAACTTAAAAACATGGTCTATCCTTGGATGGATATAAAATCTCTGTGGATGGTTGCAGAGGACTTCTTCCTTTTAAGTCCTGGTGGTGCAGTGGTTAGAATGCAGTATTGCAGGCTATCTCTGCTCCCAGCCTGCAATTCGATCCTGACGGGGCTCAAGGTTGACTCAGCCTTCCATCCTTTTGAGGTTGATAAAAGGAGGACTCAGATTGTTGGGGGCAATATGCGGATATTGTAAATCACCCAGAGAGTGCAGTATATAGGTCTAAGTGCTATTGCTATTGCTAGTAAGGCCATGGAAGTGTTACATGCACTCTCACCTTTGGCTTATGGTCATCCACATATTCAAGCCTGCCAAGGTAGGTAGATCATACAGCCTTGGTCAAGAGCTGGGAAATAATTAAGGACTCACACAAATAATTTTCAACTAACCACTGAGGCACCACGGGGTTTTTGGAATACACGGAGACCAAGTGAATTTAAAGTAACAGCAAAACATTACTGCTTGCGATGTAAATATGCTCTTTCTCATACGCACACATACACACATGCACCCATCCTTAGACACATCCTTCTCAATTAGTTGTGGATCTAAAGATGACTCAAGGAGTGGGTGAGCTTTAGGACCACTTTTTATCCTGAAAAGTTCTTGATTTGTTGATTAGCTGGGGTTGGGGTTTATTTCATATTCTCAGGCCCAGGTTTGTCTGATTCAGATGACATTTTTCCTTTGTTTCCTTAAACTTATTTCCGTCTCATCTGTCCTCCCCAAGGGATCTTTTAGACAAGATTCCTGGCTTTTTGTTCTTGTACACAATACAAACTTATGGGTCTCCTTCATCTTCAGATATGGAAGTTTCAGTATGCTGGCTGAGGAATTTTGGGAGTGGAAGTTCACAAGTCCTAAAGTTGCCAAGTTTGGAAACCCCCGTTCTAGGTCATCTCCACGGGATGCGAGATCAGTTCTGTGACTTTTGAACTAGCAAAAGAACCACTTTTCCAACAAGGCAATTTTTGCGTAGAGTGCCGGAGAAATTTGAGAAGCCTTCAAATGCCCATCAGCTGATGGAATACCTATTAATATCTTGACAAAAAACATTTAAGTAAATCTGTTTTTCCCAGAATGGCTTTGAATGGCTGTCCCTTTGAATAGCTTTGAAAGACAATACTTCCTATTCCAGGGAATGAGATCAGCTCGTCTGGTTGGAGACAATGGAAATTATAGCTCTATGCATCTAGGTGGTAAATTGTGAAAGGTAGAATTTTGCCTATTTTTTATTTTTTTCAGTGACTTTGCCTGATGTCCCTCACTGTGTGAACATTAACATACTCGATCATGCAGTGTGTCAACCAATTTACCCAGGGTTGCTGGAGAAAAGCAAAACATTGTGTGCAGGTATCATGGAAGGAGGCAAAAATACATGTGGGGTAAGATGATCCGTTTTAAGACAGACTCCTAAAGAAATGATGCCAATTTTCAAAGCTATGACAGAGATCTAGCCTTGAAGGCATCTTGTAGAAACATACAAACTTACGGCTTTTTCTAACTCAAGTGCCTTCTAGGTGTCTAGATTTCCAGACTTCCCAATACTGGTGATTCTGGAGGGGAAAACTCAAGGAGTTAAATTCTTCTACAAGGATCCTGAATTGGGGAATATTGAAGTGAAACATTGGGGGCGATATGTGAATGGACGATAGGAGGGAATTGTTTGCTCCACTTCCCATTCATAGATATGGTAGTAATGTTTCCTGTTTGATTTTTCTCAACAGGGTGACTCTGGGGGACCCCTCATCTGTAATGGAGAACTTCAGGGCATTGTATCTGTGGGGGGCGATCCTTGTGCCCAGCCTCGTGTGCCTGCCCTCTACATCAAGGTCTTCGATTATACTGACTGGATGCACAGCATTATTGCAGGAAATACAACTGTGACTTGCCCCCCATGAAAAGTTTTGAAAAAGTTAAGAGGAGAAAATGTAACATATTAGTACATCTCTTCTATATCCCTAACCATATCCAACTACATTGGAATATATTCCCAGGCAGTAAGCTTTTTTTAGACTCAAATAGGACTTCCTTTGGAGTAAGAAATGCTCAAAATAGTGCTGCAGGGATCATGTCCCATTTAATTTCAGTATAAAACAATATCAGTAAAACAGAGGCCTGTTTTAGGGTGAGGTGCAAAATTTTCTGACTCTAAAATGGACCATTCCAAATATTTTAACCTCCGAATATCTTTCCATTTCTGTCCACTTCTGGGACAGTGGGGTCCTTGATGCTCTCTGAGCTTGTCTTCTTGCAGACATTTCATTACCCAGCTAGGTAACATCATCAGTGCTAGAATATTCTCTTCTATTGGTACTTCTGTGGCATTTACAATACACTCATATGGAGTCATGCAGTCACCCCACAAACATATGCATATACCCGGGTCCCACTGTTGCCTAAAAAGGATCCCAGATTAAGCCCCACTTCCCAATCACTAAATAGAATCTTTTGAGAATCATGTTTTCATGTAAATTCTCAGGTATCCACAGCAATAAAATTGTATAAATCGTCACTTGTTTTCTGATCCTTTGGTTTTGCAAAGGAATGGCCTGGTAAATGGCAGCATTTGAACAACTGGGCTTAAAAGCTGAAAAAGCTCTGACCTGGACTTCCGGTTTTGCGTGCTTGAAACTGAGTGAGGAATTTGATCTTCTCTTTTCTATTCTATATTTAATTTCCTGGAAAAGATCCCCAAGAAGCAAAATACCTCCGAAAGGGAAGGAGGGGAACTTCCGCCCCACCCTTATACTAACGGAAGTGGTGAATTAATCTTTTTATGGAGAATCAAAATATATGGAAGTGAAAGTAATATAAAACCTGAAATTTAAAACTTTACATAACAGAAGAGCACCTTTCCTAAAATGATTACCGGGAAGGGGGAATGAAAGGTACAAAGGTATCTTGCCTGCAGACAGGAAAACAATAACAAAAATGACATGCCACATGTGATACAATGTGCCCCTTACTGTAGTATTAAGTACTGAAGATTAAGTACATGATACATAATACAGGATTGCCCTAGATATTTTATTCTAAGTAGAACCCTGCTCACAAATCATTGTCTACTCCCTATTGTATGCCTTCTTACTCTCTTGTAATCCCTTCCTCTATAATGAATTTAAATATCAACATTAATTCTTTTCTAATTATCTCAGTGCTGGAGTGAGCATTCCAAAGGACAGAGGAATGTGGGAAGGGGCTGTAAGAGTTACCCTTTTACTTGGCTTCCTTGTGAGTCAGGTTTTGGAAACCTTTCCCACCCTTTGTCCTCACCCAGATGTTTGGGATAGTATTCTTTGGACACTACAAAGCAGGGATTTTCAAACTTGGCCCTTTTATGCAGGGCTTTTTTTGTCATAGAACGCCCAGAACGGCATTCCGGCACCTTTTTTGGATGGAACCTTGTAGGGTAGGCAAGGCGGGTTGTATGATGTGTGTGAGTTCCAGCACTTTTTCTTTTCTTTTTCTTTTTTTCTTTTTTTTACAAAAAAAGAACTGCTTTTATGACTTCAACTCCCAGAATGTGCCTGGCTGAGAAATTCTGGGAGTTGAAGTCCACAAGTCAAAAAAGGGCATAGTTTGAAGACCCTGGTATAAAGCAAAGGGAAGCTAAGTAAAATCACTAGGACATTTGTGGTCATGTGATTGGACTTAGTAACAGTTTTGTTTAACCACTGAGTTGCCTGTCAAGGACTACTGATACAGTCTGATTCTCCTAGCTGCAATCAGTGAAAGAAATTAAATCTGCTCACATCAGCTGTAGAAATATGTCTGGAACTCCTTCCTGCTAAATAGAAAAAAGCCTTGTTATCCTTACCAGAGACCAACAGCTACTTTAATCTAATACATTAATATGCCTCTCAGTTTTAAAAAACTTTCTGATAAGAGACTGGAGACATGGTTTCATCCTTAAACTTTACAGTAGACAAGCTAGATTTTACCAAATCATTTCTAGATATATATTCTAGCCTACTGAACAGAAATGATATATATATGACATAAGGCCTCAGAATGCTCACATGTCAAGAAATTGGAAGCAGATACCTTATTCTGCAGTTCTGCAGAAGAAAGCATAAGTTTTCATTAAATTGCTAGTTCTGTCCCTTTAATTGAGACTTCATGACACTTTACATAACAGAAGAGCACCTTTCCTAAAATGATTACCTAGGGGCGGGAAATGAAAGATACAAAGATATCTTGCCTGCAGATAGGAAAACAATAACAAAAACGACATACCACATGTGATACAGTGTGCCCCTTACTGTACTATTAAGTACTGAAGATTTATACACATTAGGTGGGTTCAACAGCAGCCTATGCTCCGACTACAAAATAGATGTTGTGTTCTCACAATATCTGATACCCAAAGAAAACAGTTGTATGAGTGCTTAACCTTTGGCTGACATAATAAAACAGTTGCTTCCCACCATTCACCAAACCATAGTTACTGCCCCATTCCATTTCAAGGCTACCCCAGCTTTTGTGTGAATTCCGCTATTAGAAACTCAAGCTGTTTTAGCAAAATCAAGGCAAAAGCAAGGGGGAGGGAAGGACTTTGATGCCCAAATCTGATGTACCCCAACCTTCTTGCCAATGTTCCTAATCTTCATGTAAGTGCTAATCTATGATGAAAAGACAAGACAAGCTATCTGGGCCAATACTGTCACACAATCCCCCAACTAATGATGATGATGGTTTATTAAACTTGTGGAATAGTGTCATTTGGCTGCAAGGTTACCTTTTGTATTAAGTCTACTTGGGTGCACATTCTTTTCAAACAGTTTTCTTTTGCTACCGGAAGCCCTCGACTTACAACAGTTCCTTTAGTGAATGTTCAAAGTTACAACAGCATTTTTCACACTTATGACCATTGCAGCTTCTCCACAGTCATGCAATTTACGTGCCAATGCTGACAACTGGTTCCTATTTATGCCAGCTGCAGTGTCCCGGAGTCAAATGATCATCTTTCATGACCTTCTGATAAGCCAAGTCAATGGGGGAAGCCAGATTCACCTAAGAACGGTGTTACTAGCATAACTAATTTTACTAATTTAACAACTGCAGTGCTCCGCTAACAAATGTGGCAAGAAAAGTCATAACATGGGCCAAAATTCACTTAACAAATTTCTCACTTGTGCAACATAAATTTTGGGCTCAGCTGTGGTCATTAAGTTGAGGACTACCTGTACTACAGAGAAGACTGTCTTTGGGTGAGGCCACAAAGGGCTTGGTCTGAATGGAAAGAACTTCTTCTGCCCAGGACAAATTGAGAGGACAGATTTCATCCAAACCGACCTCCTCAACCCCCTCCCTCTCTCCCTCCCTTAGCCCCCCTTTTTGTAATAGTTGGGGGGTGGGGGTGCCAAGAATAAAAAGCGGAGGTGACCAAGGAAAGTAGGACAGTCTGCATGAGCCCCTTCCTCGACGGATGCCTGGGGAAGGCAAGGAAGGTTCCCCATCAACAGAACCAGAACTGTGGCTGTTTGGGGTCCAAACCTCCTGAAGGACCCCGGCCTCCTCCTCTTGCTGTCACCGCATCCCATGGACTCCAACCTTCCTCACCCCTGGAGATGGGAAGGCCTGGGAAAAAACTGGAAAAGTTGGGGGGGGAAGAGTGTTTTTCCCCCATTTTTTAAAATAGGGTTTTGGAGAAAAAGGGGGAGAGAACTGTTTTTTCCTCATTTTTCCAGGTTCTTTTCCGCCGCATCCCTACCCATCCCCAAAAGTGACATGCCAATGGCCAGGAGGACGCAGCCTGTGACCCAAAGACCCGGACGGGCGTGCCTCTCCTTTGGGGTGGAGGCGCCCTGAGCACTGGGCCTTTCGTGCTCTTCCCAAGGGTCAGCACCACCGGGGAACCCCCTCCGAGGATGGAAGCAAGGCCTGGAGCAGCCGGCCTCCTCTCCCTGGCTGGCTGCGAGTTCCCGGCTTCTCACCACAACGAGGCTGATGAAGCAGCGGCTTCCTCAAAGTGACTTTCACTGTAGAAGGGGCCACCAAGACGCCAGAATGAGTGATGGGGATGCTTGAGCAGCACCAGAAGAATGGGCGCAAGGACACTCTAGCTCTGCCTATTGTTTTCCTGTTTGGTCCTAACCCCAAAAGCACAGCTGCTTCTAGAGTGGAGGTGGGGAACTATGGCTCCCGTTATTACTTGGGGACTTCAACTTGCAGAATTCCTGAGCCAGTCCGGTACCATAGTTGGATACCCTCCCCCCAGTTGTACAGACTTCAATTTCCCTAATTCTCCACAATTAACATCCTGACTTGGAAATTCTAGGAGTTGATGTCGAGGCGCTTCAGGCTCAGTGGTGGGATTCAGCCAGTTTGCACCACATTGGCAGAACCGGTAGCTAATTTTTTTGTTGCCCAGGCCCAGAACGGACTTCTGGAAGCAGCATCCACACAGAGAACCGGTTGTTCACATATTTGAATCCCACCTCTGTTCAGGCTGCATGATATAGAGCCAAGTTACATAAGGATGTGAAGAGTTCTGGAACAAAGGGAAATTGTTTAATCTATTTGTTGCTGTCTTGCTTGTTGTAATCAGCTTTTGCACCAGAGAAATTTCATGCAAGCTTGGGAAACGTGTACATGGATGGGATACACTGAAGGAGGGAATAAGGGACTGTACAGTTGATTAATGTCTTTCTTATGATGGAATGGCTCTGTTGTCTGATTTTCATTGGCTAACAAAGTTTACAAAGCAATGCTACCAACTTTCTAATGTGTGGCACTTCTGGATGTGACTCTGCCAGAGTTCCAGATTGTTGGCTACCCAGCTGCTTAATTTGATCAAATAAAGTGCTGCTTAATTTGATCAAATAAAGTGCTGCTTAATCAAGAAGTCTCCTCTTGGGTTATCTAATTAGATTAATATGGTATCTCAAGTTTAAGTAAGGGACTGGGACCTTACAGCACATATTTCATTTGCCATCACAACACACATGCCTCTGATTCCTTAGTAGATACTGCCTTTAAGAGTATATAGAAAATACACAACAGCAGACATAGCACCCAAAAACCTTTTTCCGCTAGAAGGATATATAGCTGGGGTCTTCAAACTTGGCACTTTTATGACTTGTGGACTTCAACTCCCAGAATTCCTCAGCCAGGCACACTTGAGTTTTGAATGATATTTTCACTCAACTGTTTAAAACAATGAGTCTCCTCTTCATAAAACAGAGTTGTTCGCTTAGCCTGCTCAACAGCTAGCCTGCAAAGAAAGACACAATAATCTAACACAATGTGTGAGCCCGTGTGATATCTGATGCCTTTTTCAAGATCAGATCTTTATGTGTTCACTGGCTGCCTATGATAAGAGGAGGCAATATATGAGACTATTCAAATACGTTGAAATCAAGACCATGTACCCACGTAATTTTTTCACGTGGTACTTGCTTAGCCCAGAACATGGGATTAGCAACTAAGAAATGAGCAGGTGTGAAATGGCTGAGCCTGGTGTAATAATTTCTGTTATCACCCATACAAGCAGCTACAAAGTTTCCCATGTAAATATAAGCTATTTAACGCAATGAATGGAAAGGCTTCTTTCTTGTTAAAAGGGGTCCAGTGAGAAAGCACCACATATACTACAGTAATGACATCTGTCCCATTCTTTGACAACATTACCATAGATAAAGCATGTGGTAGAAGATATTCCTGAATCATTAATGGAGTTAGCAGGATAAACACAGGCATGGATACTATGCATTTTATTAGAATGGGTAATATCCAAGATTTTGTACTATTAAATGATTCAGATGCTCAGGCAGACAAGAGCCATTTCAGACAATCCTTCAGATGCACACATAGAAAAGAGTCAGCAGTGCAACATCCTGAGTAGGGGGAGCTACTGGCAGACAAAAACCATCAGATTTTGCCTGGAAAACAGCCATTTCCCCAAAGTTCATCCCAGTTGTCAACCTGCAAATAAGAGGGATGCCGTTAGAACTGTAACTCTTCCATACAATTATGCTTCTCAATTATGTGCTGAGAATTATGTGCTTTTGAATACAATTCTGAATGGAGTATTTGATGGCGTGGAGTTGGTAATCAATTGTTTCCCAGATGGACTGGAACTGCAACACCCCTGATTGATATGCCAGGGATTCTAGTGCCCTACCCCAAAGTATTTTGGTCTGACCCTTCATGGCTGACCCACTGAAAAGGGAGAGATCTTCTACTGAGTGTCTTCCTTTGCCCCCAACTGGTTTCTTGTACAAAAACACTTTAGCCAGTAATTGGGTAATTTACTTACCCCAAAAAGGCACAGGGATGAGTATACTTTTTTATACCACTGACAGACATAGGGATCGGAGACTTTGGCATTCATAGCTTTCTCACAGCGGTTGAAATCTACAGGGAAAAAAATCAAAATGCACCTAATCTAGGATCCAGAAGAGCCCTTAAAACAGAACTGTGTATAAGCCTGAAGTATCTACAAGACTGTGTATTGTCCAACACCTGGGTCTCCAAAATAAAAAAAGAACCTCCCTGTATCCACCATTTTGGCCTCCAACACATCCAAATACAGTGGTGAGATCCAGCCGGTTCGCACCACTTTGGCAGAACCGGTAGCTAATTTTTTGTTGCCCAGGCCCAGAATGGACTTCTGGAAGTGGCATCAACATAGAGAACTGGTTGTTCACATATTTGAATCCCACCACTGTTCAGGCTGCATGATATAGAGCCAAGTTACATAAGGATGTGAAGGGTTCTGGAACAAAGGGAAATTGTTTAGTCTAACTGTTGCTTTCTTGCTTTTTGGCTCTGTTGTCTGATTTTCATTGGCTAACAAAGTTTATAAAGCAATGCTACCAACTTTCTAAGACGTGGCACTTCTGGATGTGACTCTGCCAGCGTTCCAGATTGTTGGCCACCCAGCTGCATAATTTGATCAAATAAAGTGCTGCTTAATCAAGAAGTCTCCTCTTGGGTTATTTAATTAGATTAATATGGTATCTCAAGTTTAAGTAAGAGACTGGGACCTTTACAGCAGAATGCATGTATTTCATTTGTATGGTGCCAAACACAATTGGTTTTTTTCTCCCACAGGCTTTCCCATCTCTACCTATCCCCAAATCTGATTTGCCAATGGCCAGGAGGACACAGACTGCGACCCAAAGACCCAGACGGGCATGTCTCTCCTTTGGGGTGGAGGTACCCTGAGCACTGGGCCTTCCCGCACTCTTCCCAAGGGTCAAAACTGCCGGGGTTCCCCCTCCAAGGACAGAAAGAAGGCCCGGAGGAGCTGGGCTCCTCTACCCGGGCGGCTGCGAGCGAGTCCCGGCTTTTCATCGCAATGAGGCTGATGAAGCAGCAGCTTCCTCAAAGAGATTTTCACCTGCAGAACAGGCCACCAAGATGCCGAAATCAGCGACGGGGAGGCTAGAGTAGCACCGAAAGAAAGGGGACAAGGACGCTCTAGCTCCACCCCTCGTTTTCCTGTTGGGTCCCAATCCCAAAAGCGCAGCTGCTTCTAGAGTGGAGGTGGGGAACTATGGCTCCCCTTATGACTTGTGGACTTCAACTCCCAGAATTCCTGAGCCAGTCTTGTACCATAGCTGGATACCCTCCCCCCCTCAGTTGTACAGACTTCAGCTTCCCTAATTCTCCACAATTACCATCCTGACTGGGAAATTCTAGGAGTTGAAGTCCAGGCATCTGGAGAGGATGAAATTTAAAGGTTAAGGCCAATTTTAAACAAGTCAAATTCAAACAAATTACAGCTGTGGAGAGCATCCATCCAGTGCTGTGCATTTCTGATCTCTTTTTCCAAAACTAGATCCTAGAATGGAAAACGTGGAGTGTTTTCAAACCAGTCTCACAACATTGGAAATTGTTGGACTTAAGTTAGTATCAGTTGCCCCCACTATTCATAATACAGAAACAGTCGTTTTTCCACACCAGCCAAACAAATGGGTCAAGTGAGTGTTGGTTGCCTTTATATGGTCTAACTGCTTGGCTTTTTTAGGTTTAAAAATATTTCCAGTGAAAAGAAAAAAAAATCTGTTTTTCTTCTGTCCTAAAGCTGAAGTGAATTCTTCACCAACATCTCACATAGACTGCATTAATCACATATTAGGGTTTTTTGCTTTCCGGAAGGGTCTGCTTTTATTGAAATATATATCCAGTCTTGTTATCAGTGTTCTTTCATGCTTCAGGCTCAGTGGTGGGATTCAGTTGGTTCACACCACTTTGGCAGAACTGGTAGCTAATTTTTGTTGCCCAGGCCCAGAATGGACTTCCAGAAGCGGCATCCACACAGAGAACCAGTTGTTCACATGTTTGAATTCCACCACTGTTCAGGCAGCATGATATAGAGCCAAGTTACATAAGGATGTGAAGGGTTCTGGAACAAAGGGAAATTGTTTTGTCTAACTGTTGGTTTCTTGCTTTTTGGCTCTGTTGTCTGATTTTCATTGGCTAACAAAGTTTATAAAGCAATGCTACCAACTTTCTAATGCGTGGCACTTCTGGATGTGACTCTGCCAGCGTTCCAGATTTTTGGCCACCCAGCTGCTTAATTTGATCAAATAAAGGGCTGCTTAATCAAGAAGTTTCCGCTTGGGTTATCTGATTAGATTGATACGGTATCTCAAGTTTAAGTAAGGGATTGGAATCTTACAGGTGAGAAACTGGTTTTTTTTCCACATCTGTCCTTCTGCCTCGGAGTGGAAGGGAATAAAGTGATTAATGAAATATTTTGAACTGTGCATTCTTGCCAAAATTGTTACCCATTTCTAAATTCCAGGCAAACAGCTTGCTGCTTAGAGTTGAAACTATGGTGCTGATCAGAGTGCTAGCAAACCTTCTGATACTACAGCTTTCTTACGGTAAGAGGCTGGACAATGGAGCAAAGGGTGGACAGAGCTTTAGGTGTCTTTTTTGGTTTAAACCTCCAGTTACAGGAATAAACTTGCATGTACTGTAATTATTAACTGTAGATGTACAAGCAGGTCACAAGTAGAGAGTGGGCGAAGAAGGCCCAGTTGGTGCAAATGGGGAAGACTATTTCTGTATTTGTAATGATAGTGTGAATTGATACATTTATTCATAAGAGCAAAACTAGCCAATTAAAAATATATAGTCCCAAATATGGTCAGCTTCTTTTCGTGTTTCTATTTATTTGGCAACTGACTTCAATAGAGGAAGATAAATTATTAATTAATATAAAATGCATTGAGAAAAAAGTTGGGGAGAGGTTTTCAGTGTTAAGGTGGTCTTTAAAAAATGGTGTATGAGATGGCCATTGATTTTTGTCCAAACTGGTAAAATAAATCTGTTGGATTTAACCTAGCTCCCATTCTGTTAGATCTGCTGCATTATACAGCGTGCAATATCTGGGTCATTGCTTCTGAAACAAATATCAAAACCGGTATGTAGGGATTTTACTGCCATCAATGTTGGCTCAAACTGTTTTTAGTGAACTAAATACTAATGTTATCAACTTCCCATCCAAACTCATAGATTGAATTCCATTTTCATCAATCTCTTCCCCACTTTCACTCCTTCTGCCCCCCTATTCTCCCCATCATGAGGCCATGTATTTTGCTTAGCAATGCAGTACAGCAAGATCAGACTCTGGACCAAATGCTTCTAAATGTCCATCAATTGATAATACATTTCCTTGAGCCTCTCTTCTCCCAATAGTATTCTCCTTCTTCAGCATTAAACAAATATAATTTTTGATATTTGATATTTTCCATATATAAATGACTAAATAAAAACATTGTCTTCTATATTTATACCAACAATAATAGCGTCCATACATAGCATTTTTTTCTTATCAGCTTATGTTGTTTTCATAAAAGTCATATTATTGATTCACCATATACCTTATTTTCATAAATCTTGTTTAAGCTCAATTTCATAATATTCAAACAATTCTTATCAATCATAATTTTCTCAATAATTAACATCTAAATATCCAAATTTTCCACTTAAATATATCATCCCAGTATTTTCATATTTCATATATTATAGAAATACTATACTACTTATCTATCATAACATCTACCTATAACATCTTTTCTAATCAATTTATATTTCACTTCTATTTATAACAATTGATTGAATCACTATATATCCTTTTTTCAAAGTTCTTATTAAGCCTAATTTCCCCTTAGTATCTCAATCATTCCTTAATCCTAAATCTTTTCAAACTTAATTTGTCTTTAAAGTTTAAATGTCAACGCTGCAAATGCTGTATATTCTTGCTTTGACAATGTGCAGAACTGTCTGGTATTTTTATAGTTAAACCAGGCAACAGGGAAAAGGGGAGGAGAATAAGGATAGCCCGGGAAAAAGAAACCGGAAGTGAATCACATCTTCCAGGTTGATTGGAAGATTTGAGCCATGACCCCAAAGTTGGGGGAGGGGAAAATGCTTGGAATGTATATGTGTAACGGAAGGGAGGCCAGATCTAAGCATTTCCACCATGCTGTACTAACGTCTCTGTAGCCTTAATAAATGCTTTTAGGAAAAAATATGGCTGAAAGTCCTTTTAAGTGTTTCGTTAATCAGACACATGACATCATGCTTAGATCTCAACTCCTTTTAAAACGATCTGGGTTCCCGAACTCCATCCACTGCCTCTAAGCTTGAGAGGTGCTGGTAAAGATTCGGGGAAGATCTGATTATGAAGGAAAAAAAATTGTCTGAGGCCAGCCCCCTGGCTGCAACAGTTTCCCCAGGGGGGGGGGGGGAAGCGACAACTGGCAAGCCGGGGGAGAGAGGAATCTGGCAGATTTCCCAGCTGGGAGCGAGGCCAAAACTATCAGGAGAGCTGATTTGGTCATCAGACTGGGATAAGCCGAACGAAGGCTCTGGAGGATTCCACACAGCCCTGCCAGCAGATGAGCGTGATTCACAACAAAGGGATTCTTACATATTGCCTTCCCCCTCCCAGTGGAGAGGCACACGTTAAAAATGAAATTCTGATGCCCTTTCTCAAAAGTGTATGTGTGTATACACACACACACATACATACACACACACACACACACACACACACACACACATATATATATATATATATATATATATACATATACATATACATATACATATACATATACATATACATATACATATACATATACATATACATATACATATACATATACATATATATACATATTAATCATTAAGATTCACAGGTAGTTTACCTACATGGGCAAAGGCATATATATGATTTGCAAATAATCCATTTTATTCTACTGGTTTGATGCTGTGTGTCCCACAGTCATCTGTTACCCATCAAAATTAGTGTACTGATAGAAACACTACCAATAAAAGCGATTCTGTTCTACTCCACAGCCAAACACTGAACTTTTTTGGTTTCTTTGCAGCACAAAAGACTTCTAAACTGGTCATTGGAGGTGATGAATGTAACATAAATGAACATCGTTCCCTTGTTGTCTTCTTTAACTCCAGTGGTATTTTCTGTGGTGGGACTTTGATCAACAAGGAATGGGTGCTCACTGCTGCACGCTGCGACAGGTGAGGGCATTACAAAATGTGGAAGGGTTAAAGGAAATCGTGTTTAGATATTCAGATTTTTTAATAATGTTTCTGCTAGTTTTTAGTGACTTCTCTGTGCATTTTGAATTAGTGTTCTGCTCTTACTGCTATTGCTCCTCACAATCATATCTTGAGCAATGTTGTTTATATGGTAAGTGAGCCCCTGTCCAGCCTAGAAGAGTTCAAATCACCAGGATCAGATGTATTACACGCCAAGGTTCTCAAGGAACTGGCAGATTTGATCTCAGAACCCCTGAGCTATATTTTTCAAAGATTCTGGAGCACTGGAGAACTACCAGAGGACAGGAAAAGAGCTGATGTAGTTCCCATCTTCAAAAAAGAAAAAAAATGGACCCAGGAAATTACAGACCTATCAGCCTGACCTCAATACCTGGGAAGATTTTGGAAAAGATAATCAAACAACGAATCAGCGAACACCTAGAGGCAAACAAAGTCATTACTAAAAACCAACATGGGTTTGTCAAAAACAGATCATACCAGACAAATCTTATTGCATACTTTGACCAAGTGACAAAATTAGTAGATCAGAGGAATGCTGTGGATATAATTTACTTGGACTTCAGTAAGGCATTTGATAAAGTAGATCACAACTTACTACTCGATAAGATAGAAAAATGTGGGTTAGACAGTGTTCTGTTTCAGAAGAAGAGGCATCGAGACGAAGCAACGAGTTCCAACAGTTCTCCTTTATTACAAACACCAACAGAACAGGTTTTAAAATGGTGCGGCCCCCTTTTATAGCCCCCCTGCACAATACCATGCTGGCCAATCATTGCAAAGGATCTTTTCCCACCGTGCGTCTGCACGCAAGGCTGGGAGCAGCCTTTCTTGTCCCGGGCATCCACATGATCTGCCCGGGCCAATCACTGCGGCCTGCGCCTGCTGGCCCAGGACATAACACCAGCATTACCACCAGATGGATTTGTAGCTGGCTGACCAGCTGTACTCAGTGTGTGGTCCTCAATGGAACCGCATCTACATGGAGGGAAGTGTGTAGTGGGGTGCCCCAGGTCTCTTTTCTGAGCCCAGTGCTCTTCAACATCTTCATCAACGATTTGGATGAGGGGATAGATGGGGAACTCATCAAATTTGCAGATGACACCAAGCTGGCAGGAATAGCCAACAGTCCAGAAGAGGGGTTTAAGATACAGGTGGATCTGGACAGACTTGAACACTGGGCGCTATCTAACAAAATGAAAATCAGTGGTGAAAAAAGTAAGGTTCTATATTTAGGCAAGAAAAATCAAATGTACAGGCATAGTATAGGGAGTACCTTGCGCAATAGTAGTAACTGTGAGAGGGAGCTTGGAGTCCTAGTGGACAATCACTTAGATATGAGCCAGCAGTGTGCTGCAGCTGCCAAAAAAGCCAACACAGTGCTGGGCTGCATTAACAGAGGGATAGAATCAAGATCACATCAAGTATTAATACCACTTTACAATGCCTTGGTAAGGCCATACTTGGAATACTGCATCCAGTTTTGGTTACCACGATGTAAAAAAGATGTTGAGACTCTAGAAAGAGTACAGAGAAGAGCAACAAAGATGATTACGGGACTGGAGGCTAAAGCAACTGGTTTCTTGTACCAAAATGCTTTAGCCAGACTTACGTAATTTACTTACCCCAAAAGAAGGGCACAGGGATGAGTATACTTTTTTATACCACTGACAGACATACGGATCGGAGCCTTTGGCATTCATAGCTTTCTCACAGCGGTCGAAATCTACAGGAAAAAAAAATTCAAAATGCACCTAATTTAGGATCCAGAAGAGCCCTTAAAACAGAACTGTGTATAAGCCTATAGACTCTACAAGACTGTTTATTGTCCAATAAACAGTCTCCAAAATAAAAAAAACCTGCCTATATCCACCATTTTGCCCTTTAACACATAGAAATACAGTGGTGGGATTCAGCTGGTTCGCACCACTTCGACAGAACTGGAAGCTAATTTTTTGTTGCCTAGGCCCAGAATGGACTTCTGGAAGCGGCATCCACACAGAGAACCGGTTGTTCACATATTTGAATCCCACCACTGTTCAGCCTGCATGATATAGAGCCAAGATACATAAGGATGTGAAGGGTTCTGGAACAAAGGGAAATTGTTTAGTCTAACTGTTGGTTTTTGCTTTTTGGCTCTGTTGTCTCATTTTCATTGGCTAACAAAGTTGATAAAGCAAACAAAATCACTACTAAAAGCCAACATGGGTTTGTCAAAAACAGATCATGCCAGATCATGCATTCTTTGACCCAGTGAAAAAATTAGTGGATCAGAGGAATGCTGTGGATATAATTTACTTGGACTTCAGTAAGGCATTTGATAAAGTAGATCACAACCTACTACTCGATAAGATAGAGTGGGTTAGACAGCATCATCACCAGATGGATTTGTAGCTGGCTGACCGGCAGTATTCAGCATGTGGTCCTCAATGGAACTGCATCTACATGGAGGGAAATGTGTAGTGGGGTGCCCCAGGCCTCCTCAACATCTTAATCAACGATTTGGACGAGGGGATAGATGGGGAACTCATCAAATTTGCAGATGACACCAAGCTGGCAGGAATAGCCAACACTCCAGAAGACAGGCTTAGGATACAGGAGGACCTGGACAGACTTGAACACTGGGCGCTATCTAACAAAATGAAATTCAATGGTGAAAAAAGTAAGGTTCTACATTTAGGCAAGAAAAACCAAATGTACAGATATAGTATAGGGGTACCTTGCTCAATAGTAGTAACTGTGAGAGGGATCTCGAAGTCCTAGTGGACAATCACTTAAATATGAGCCAGCAGTGTGCTGCAGCTGCCAAAAAAGCCAACACAGTGCTAGGCTGCATTAACAGAGGGATAGAATCAAGATCACATGAAGTATTAATACCACTTTACAATGCCTTGGTAAGGCCACACTTGGAATACTGCATCCAGTTTTGGTCACCACGATGTAAAAAAGATGTTGAGAATCTAGAAAAGAGTACAGAGAAGCGCAACAAAGATGATTAGAGGTCTGGAGGCTAAAACATATAAGGAACTGTTGCTGGAATTGGGTATGTCTAGTTTAACGAACAGAAGGAGGAGGGGGGACATGATAGCAGTGTTCCAATATCTCAGGGGCTGCCACAAAGAAGAGGGAGTCAAGCTATTCTCGAAAGCGCCTGAAGGCAGGACAAGAAGCAACGGATGGAAACTAATCAAGGAGAGAAGCAACTTAGAACTAAGGAGAAACTTCCTGACAGTTAGAACAATTAACCTGTGGAACAACCTGCCTCCAGAAGCAGTGAATGCTCCAACACTGGAAGTTTTTAACAAGAGACTGAATAGCCATTGTCTGAAATCGTATAGGGTTTCCTGCCTGAGCAGGGGGTTGGACTAGATGACCTCCAAAGTCCCTTCCAACTTTATTATTATTATTATTATTATTATTATTATTATTATTATTATTATTATTATTATTATTATTATTATTATTATTATTATTATTATTATTATTATTGTTGTTGTTGTTGTTGTTGTTGTTGTTGTTGTTGTTATATTATTATTATTATTATATTTATGGTTGAATTTCCATCTTCTTCACCATAGTATTCATATCTTTCCTTTTTTCTGGGATATAATAATAACAAGAATAACAAAATCTGGAACATTATCTGAATACCATCAGCATTGACAAAATCACCACAGTCAATTGCAAAAGGCAGCCTTAATTGGAACATCTTGTGGCAATCCCTTTAATACCATGGAACCACAGAATTTATCTACCCCAGGTCCTTGGGAAGGACTTGATAGGTGGATAAAAATGCCAAATCCAGTCTAAATATCTGACTGACTGTGCAACTAACCAGAAAATATTAACCATATGCTGCCTGTCTCTAGGGGTTTGCCATAAGAAAATATTTTTTTAAAAAAATCAGTAAAACATAAAAGATAAAAAGATGATGAAGTGAGAGGCTTCTCTCTCCCTTATCAAAGGCCTGGGTGAGGCACTACATCTTAATACCTCTTTTAAACAAGAGCAGAGTGGGCACAATCCAGATTTTGTGTTCGTCTTTATCTATCCTACCATCCTTTGAGATAGGCTGGGTTGAGAGAGCATGTGCGCAATACAAAGTCATAACATTAGTACCGTAACCACATGGGTTCTATCTTTAACACGGTCATCTATATATTTCTTGAGTGAACCCAGATCTCTAGGACATTGACTGTAACTCTTCCAGGTTTCTGGCAGGTTTTTCCCCAAAATATAGTTGGAGAAGATAGGTTATGGCCCTTTCTTTTTTGGCGCTAACCATCCTGCTTGAGGGCCAAAATGAGGTCAAGGACCATCCCAAGTAATATAGAGTTTACTTTAAGTTGTTGTTGTTAACTTGTTGTTGTTTTTCTTGTAGTAAGAATTTCCAGATGATGTTTGGTGTGCATAGCAAAAAGATACTAAATGAGGATGAGCAGACAAGAGACCCAAAGGAGAAGTTCATTTGTCCCAATAAGAAAAAAGATGACAAAAACGACAAGGACATCATGTTGATCAGGCTGGACAGTTCTGTTAGCAACAGTGAACACATTGCGCCTCTCAGCTTGCCTTCCAGCCCTCCCAGTGTGGGCTCAGTTTGCCGTGTTATGGGATGGGGCGCAATCACATCTCCTCAAGGTAGGGATCTCTGTCTATACTCTCAGACCCAGCTTTTGATGTAACATCAACTAGGTCTAGGGTCCCACTATGTCACCCATGAATATTGGAATGTGGATGGACAATGGGATTCCCTAAGATTCCATTTCTTCATCAGTTCCACACCCACAAGGTCCTTGGAATAAAAGAAATAACGAAGGAACTGGCAAGCTGTATAGCTAAAAAAAACCCTAAAGGATCAGGTTTATTTATAGCAGTGCTGTTGGAAATCAGAAAAGTCCCATTAGCATGGCAGTCTTGCCTGGCTTCATTACCTTTAATAATGGGGTGTTTTGTGAATGGCCATGGCCGTTATGGAAATGGAGAACTCTCCCATGGAGAGTTCTGCAATTCGATCCTGATGGGGTAAAGGTTGACTCAGCCTTCCATCCTTTTCCAGTTGATAAAAGGAGGACTCAGATTGTTGGGGGCAATATACTGATATTGTAAATCACCCAGAGAGTGCAGTATATAGGTCTAAGTGCTATTGCTATTGCTAGTAAGGCCATGGAAGTGTTACATGCACTCTCAGCTTTGGCTTATGGTCATCCACACATTCAAGCCTGCCAAGGTAGGTAGATCTTGTAAGCCCACCTTGTTTTCTACCTAGGTTTCTACCAAATAGGTTTAGTTAGAGCAGACAATTCACACAGCCTTGGTCAAGAGCTGGGAAATAATTAAGGACTCACACAAATAATTTTCAACTATTCACTGAGGCACCACAGGTTTTTTGGAATACATGGAGACCCAGTGAATTTAAAGTAACAGCAAAATTTTACTGCTTGCAATGTAATTTTGCTCTTTCTCATACGCGCACATGCACCCATCGATACTTAGACACATCCTTGTCAATTAGGCTGTCAGGCACCAGCTAGAGGGACAGAAACTCCTACGTTGTAGATCCAAAAATGACTCAAGGAGTGGGTGAGCTTTAGGACCCCTTTTTATCCTGAAAAGTTCTTGATTTGTTGATTAGCTGGGATTGGGGTTTATTCCATATTCTCAGGCTCAACTTTGTCTGATTCAGATGACATTTTTCCTTTGTTTCCTTAGACTTATTTCCACCTCATCTGTCTCCCCAAGGGAGCTTTTGGACAAGATTCCTGATTTTTTATTCTTATACACAAAACAAACTTATGGGTCTGCTTCATCTTCAGATATGGAAGTTTTAGTATGCTAGCTGAGGAATTTGGGGAGTGGAAGTTCACAACTCTTAAAGTTGCCAAGTTTGGAGACCCCCGTTCTAGGTCATCTCCAGGGGGTGTGAGATCAGTTCTGTGACTTTTGAACTAGCAAAAGCCCCGCTTTTCCAACAAGGCAATCTTTGCGTAGAGTGCCGGAGAAATTTGAGAAGCCTTCAAATGCCCATCAGCTGATTTAATATCTATTAATATCTTGACAAAAAACATTTAACTAAATCTGTTTTTCCCAAGAAGTCCCTTTGAATGGCTTTGAAAGACAACACTTCCTATTCCAGGCAATGAGATCAGCTCCGTTAGTTGGAGACAATGGAAATTATAGCTCTATGCATCTAGGTGGTAAATTGTGAAAGGTAGAATTTTCTATATTTTTTATTTTTTTCAGAGACTTATCCCGATGTCCCTCATTGTGCTAACATTAACATACTCGATCATGCGGTGTGTCGAGCAGCTTATCCAGAGTTGCGGGAGAAAAGCAAAACATTGTGTGCAGGTATCCTGCAAGGAGGCAAAGATTCATGTCTGGTAAGATGATCCATTTTAAGACAGACTCCTAAAGAAATGATGCCAAATTTCAAAGCTATGATAGAGAACTAGCCTTGAAGGCATTTTGTAGAAACATAGAAAGGAGTTAAATTCTTCTATAAGGATCCTGGATTGGGGAACATTGAAGTGAAACATTGGGGGCTATATGTGAATGGACGATGGGAGTGAATTGTTTGCTTCACTTCCCATTCATAGATACGGTAGTAATGTTTCATGTTTGATTTTTCTCAATAGGTTGACTCTGGGGGACCCCTCATCTGTAATGGACAAGTCCAGGGCATTGTATCTGATGGTGGGTATCCTTGTGGCCAACCGCGTGAGCCTGGCGTCTACACCAATGTCTTCGATCATCTTGACTGGATGAAGAGCATTATTGCAGGAAATACAGATGCGACCTGCCCCCCGTGAAAACTTTTGAAAAAGTTAAGAGGAGAAAATGTAACATATTAGTACATCTCTTCTATATCCCTAACCATATCCAACTGCATTGGAATATATTCCCAGGCAGTAAGCTTTTTTTAGACTCAAATAGGACTGCCTTTGGAGTAAGAAATGCTCAAAATAGTGCTGCAGGGATCATGTCCCATTTAATTTGAGTATAAAACAATCTCAGTAAAATGGAGGCCTGTTTTTGGGTGAGGTGCAAAATTTTCTGACTCTAAAAAGGACCATTCCAAATATTTTAATCTCTGAATATCTTTCCATTTCTGTCCACCTCTGGGACAGTGGGGTCCTTGATGCTCTCTGAGCTTGTCTTTTTCAAGACGTTTCATTACCCAGCTAGGTAACATCATCAGTGCTAGAATATTCTCTTCTATTGGTACTTCTGTGGCATTTACAATACGCTCAAATGGAGTCATGCAGTCACCCCACAAACATATCCATATACCCAGGTCCCACTGTTGCCTAAAAAGGATCCCAGATTAACCCCACTTCCCAATCACTAAATAGAATCTTTTGAGAATCATGTTTTCATGTAAATTCTCAGGTATCCACAGCAATAAAATTGTATAAATCGTCGCTCGTTTTCTGATCCTTTGGTTTTGCAAAGGAATGGCCTGTTAAATGGCAGCATTTGAACAACTGGGCTTAAAAGCTGAAGAAGGTCTGACCTGGACTTCCGGTTTTGCGTCCTTGAAACTGAGTGAGGAATTTGATCTTCTCTTTTCTATTCTATATTTAAATTCCTGGAAAAGATCCCCAAGAAACAAAATTCCTCCACAAGGGAAGAGGGGGATTTCTGCCCGACTCTTATACTAACGGAAGTGGCAAATTAATCTTTTTATGGAGGATCAAAATATATGGAAGTGAAACAAATATAAAACCTGAAATTTAAAATTCAAATCTGAATAAATCTAAAATTGTTGAATGGTTAAGACTCTCATTCTAAAGATAATTGTTCATTTTGAAAATTGAAGAACAAATAGATGCTGATACCTATTGAGAGAAGTATAAATTTCAGAAAAAAATCTTTTTTGAACGATTTGGAATACAAATATCTATTTAATCAGGACCCTAAAGCTATTTGCAGAGAAAAGAAAAGAAGTTCTTGGCCATCATGGATCCGAGACATGTAGAAAGAATCTGTCAAGAAAACATAAATACTCCACAGGACGAGATATATAGTATATTGCAACTAATTCAAATAACAATGATTTTAAACCACAAAGAAATCCAAAATAACTTTGAAAATATTAATCAATCTATTTCCAAGTTAACTGTACAACAACAAAAATTCCCAGAAAACAACAACAGAGAAGGAGCAGATAAAACAGGTAAATGGATACAAAATTGAGAATAGAGAATTAAAGATGGAACTTAACAAAACAAGGAAACATGATTTAATCTTGGTGGGGGAAAAATCACAAGAATTAGAAAAAAAAAGTCTTATCCCTTAAGACTGCAAAATAAATCTGAGGACAAGAAACAGATTGGATAAAATGGACTGTAGAAATGTCAGGAACATCGGAGAGAAAGGAAATGATAAGAGAAGCAGAGAGAAAGAAAAAGATTTTCAACAAACATGGAAAGGCAGAAGCCCCGTATGAAGGCACTTCATCTGATTTACTTTTTATATCTACACTAACATTTATGAGCATATGGAAAAACCTTTTGACTGAGCAAAATACATTGATTAAGAAAGATACCGGGCAAAGGAAAAAGACCAAAGTGGGAATAAAGAAAATAGATGATGGGACCTACCAGAGAAAATACTTAAAAAGAAACATTTGTTTGAATATGGTTAAAGAAATAGAAAAGATTTGGAATATATGTCACTCTAAGAGGGATGAATCATCTAAATAATATAGTATGCTTTTTTGTTTTAGATATTTAAATGTGATTGAATTTAAGAAAATTATAATGGATAAAAATGTTTTGAATAAGAGTTAAAGGACTAAATGACTAGATGTATTAAATGGAATATTTAAAGATTAAACATATTTTTAATTATGGTTAAAAAGAATAAAAAATCTTGGAAACAAATATATATTAGCTTAGGAGAGATGTATTTCAAGTAGTATGTTATTTTTATGTTTCTTTACTCTTGCTCTCCTTTCTTTCTTTCACTATTTTATCTATTCCTTAAGAAATGTAAATGTGAGATGATTCATATGGAAAAAATAGAGTTAATTTTTTAAATGTAATTAATTTTTGAGAAAATCTTAACCAGTAAAAATACTTAGAATCTTGTGGGAGAAACAAATTTAAATAAGGACCATAACAGGATCTATTATAAGGCAACCAGAATGATTGGATAGAAAAGAAATATTATATTGATGTGATTATTATTTTTAGGAATATTGGGAAAAATTATATATTCAATTGTTATCTATCAAAACATTAAGAATTGTATTAGCTCAATGGTTGCAAAAGAGGATATTTTGGGGAAATGAGGAAATCAATTAAAACTATTAAGTGGATTATGGATTATAGAAATCAATTGTTAGTGATTGTTTTACAAATGTAAACCCAGAAAACACACTATTCATCAATTATTAAGTGATTTATGTTTTTAAAAAATCAATAAATTACAAAAAAAAGAAGAAAGAAAAAGGTCTGACTTGGTGGAAAGAATACTACTAGAGTGGGAAATTGGAAAACAAAAATTCTGAAGGACGGCAATGAAGCTCACAATTGCTTAGGTTCATATAGGTCAGGAAGCCATCACCAAACCAACCTGTTCAATCTCCTAATCTAATGCAATATGTAAAGCCAACTGATGTTTGTTCCTACCATTGATGGATTGCTAGCAGAGATCAGATCATTACATAACCTAAACTGAGCTAGGTTTGATTTTGCTATTATTGAGAACTTGGCTTCCATCTTAGGTAGTCCTCTCTCGGCAGTCCTTTAGCAGGACTCATTCTCTGATAAGTCTACCTTGGCCCTTCCTTTCATCTACAGACCAAATACATTGTTCTTAGGCTGTTTAATTCAATAGTATGTAATGTAGTGATTATCATCTTGGATAGATTTTTGACCCAATCAGGACAGGCACATTAAAGGCTATTAATCGTGAACGCTTCCAAGCTGGGGGAAGTACGGTCCAACTATCAGGTGCAGGGGATGCCCTCATTTCTTGCTTGTGAGTACCCCAGCAGTATCTAGTGGGCACTGCAAGATACAAAATCATGGACCGAGATAGGCTTTGGTCAATCTAGCAGAGCTATTTATGCACTGTTATCTAAAGCAGGGGTGAGAAACCATCAAATATATGACTGGAAAAGAACTTTATATTTAAATTTTATTAACATTTCATGTAAATAAAATTAAGTCAAACTGAGTATCTAGCCCAGTTCCAGGAAAGCTGCATCCCAGTGGGCCATTCAAATACTAAGCAAATTTGTTGAGCCAGAAAAAGAAAAAGTTAAGCTCCTGGATCTTTGCATTGTGCGAACCCAACCAATGATGCTTATGGCCCAAGACTACAAGCATAGGTTGTATTTTTAGGAATGGCTAAAGGAAATCAAACATGGCCAGGTCAAGCAACCAGAAGTGCCCCCCTGCCAGTTTCTTTGAATGTAGTAAGACTGATATGAAAAAGATGGAAAAGAAACTCTTAAGAATATGAATAGATGATATTTTCAGTCAATGTGTAAGAAAGTCTCTTTCTTCCTTGCACCCATCCAAAAATACCACCATTTGTTTATGCAAAAAAATAAGCATGGCTAAAAATATAGTCATTTTTTACAAGGCAAGAATAACACTGTGTTAGGACTCCAAAGAGGTTCAAAAACAGAGTTCTCTACCAACAGAAGTTCTGATGCAATATTTATGAGATCAGAAGAAAAGGGGAAAAAAGCCAGCTACAAATTTGTTTTCTACCAATATCCTCCAATCTGCTGCTAAAGAGAAAACAATCTGATGTGTTCAAAAGGTGTGTGACATGCAATGCACAGCTGGCCCATCAGGTGAGTTCTGATTTGTACATCAGAATGGCTGCTTTAAATTCTAAGCCTAAGCCATTGACAATAACATTACACAAACCTCAAGAGAGAGAGGTTGGTTTGCGAATTATTAGAACATTACTTGTTTCCTTGCAAATAATCAATCTTTTTTTGGAATCTCTAAGAAGAGATTCATGATGGATATTTCATGGTGTGGCTGCTGCTAAAAATGCTAGCGCTGGTTTCCTGGATGGGTCTGCCCAGTCTCATGGCAAGTCTCCTAGGGGACTCCCCATAGGATCTAGCCAAAGCAGACATGAAACAGCCCAGCAAAATATGCGCAGCCATGTGGAGTTTGTAATGCAGAAATTTTGCTAGCAATGACAACTCTATACCCACAGCACACAAATTGACAAGGGGAAAGTGATAAGCATTAGGCAGGAGCCCAGCATTACTTAACCATCTCTACATTGAGATGCTTCTCCAACTGAAAGGTTCTGGAACAGCATTCAAATGATGCTCAAGAGATTTCAGCTATGACCTAAGTCAAGTCTCCTAAAAAAAAAAGGCATGCCAAGGAGATCAATCTCTCCAAAACACAAGACAGTGCTCTGGATGAAAAAAAAAAGCAAAATGCTGTAATTCTCTACTACTGACTGCTAGTGGATGGGTAAGGAAAAGTGGATTCACCTAAGCAAATTTTGGAGAGTTGAGGAGAGATGTTATCCGCAGAAGAGACTATGCAAAAGCCGGCTCAGATACATCAGTTCAATCCGAGTTAAGTGGAGTATTATTATTTTTTGGGGGGGGGGGGGGCAGGGCCTTTCTTCTGAACTGTTTCAAAGGACTCACAAGTACATACTTTAGTCTTCCTTTGATCACCGTTTCTCAATAAGAGTTATCCTGTTAGAACTGTAACTCTTCCATACAATTATGCTTCTCAATTATGTCCTGAAAGAGAGGGACAAGAAATATTTTGAATACAATCTTTCTTATCCATAATGCAGAGACGCCAACATTCACATGCATCAATTATACTAACCAAGGTAGTTCTGCCAGCAGCCCCATGTTTGATTTTGATTGGGGAACCTACTGTCACATGAAGCTGTTTTGTAGTTCTCTATCTTGCTTCTAATGGATTCAGACATTTTCTGAAAATAGATATGAAATCAGGAAATTGATATATCCTGGTGCTTCAAAATGTCAACTATTAGAAGACATTTCCTTAGGAAAAAGATCAGGTTTCCCCATGGCAATTTTATTCCCCAAAGAATTTAATACAGGATTGCCCTAGATATTTTATTCTAAGTAGAACCCTGCTCACAAATCATTGTCTACTCCCTATTGTATGCCTTCTTACTCTCTTGTAATCCCTTCCTCTATAATGAATGTAAATACCAACATGAATTCTTTTCTAATTATCTCAGTGCTGGAGTGAGCATTCCAAAGGACAGAGGAATGGGGGAAGGGGCTGCAAGAGCTACCCTTTTACTTGGCTTCCTTGTGAGTCAGGTTTTGGAAACCTTTCCCACCCTTTGTCCTCACCCAGATGTTTGGGATAGTATTCTTTGGACACTATAAAGCAGGGATCTTCAAACATGGCCCTTTTATGACTTGTGGACTTCAACTCCCAGAATTCCTCAGCCAGGCAAATTTGTGGTCATGTGATTGGACTTAGTAACAGTTTTGTTTAACAACTGAGTTGTCTGTCAAGGACTCCTGGTACAGTCTGATTCTCCTAACTGCAATAAGTGAAACAAATTAAATCTTCTGCTCACATCAGCTGTAGAAATATGTCTGGTATTCCTTCCTGCAAAATAGAAAAAAGCCTTGGCATCCTTACCAGTGACCAACAGCTATTTTAATCTAATACATTAACATGCCTCTCTGTTTTAAAAAAACTTTCTGATAACAGACTGGAGATATGGTTTCATCCTTAAACTTTACAGCAGACAAGCTAGATTTTTGCAAATCAGTTCTAGATATATATTCTAGCCTACTGAACAGAAATGATATATATGACATAAGGCCTCAGAATGCTCACATGTCAAGAAATTGGAAGCAGATATTTTATTCTGCAGTTCTGCTTGCTGGCTTTGGCCTAAAATAATAAAAATGGGTGGGGTTGGTAGGATAATCAGATTAATAAACAATTAAACATCTTGAACCTTGAACAGATGACTAAATAAACATCTTGCTTATTTATTAGTTGCTAGTTGTGTCCCTTTAATTGAGACTTCATGACACTTTACATAACAGAAGAGCACCTTACTAAAATGATTACCTGGGGGGGGGGGAATGAAAGGAACAAAGGTATCTTGCCTGCAGACAGGAAAACAATAACAAAAATGACATGCCACATGTGATACAGTGTGCCCCTTACTGTAGTATTAAGTACTGAAGATTTATACACATTAGCTGGGTTCAACAGCAGCCTATGCCCAGACTAAAAAACAGATGTTCTGTTCTCACAAAGAAAACAATTGTATGAGGGCTTCACTTGTAACTGACATGATAAAACTGTGGCTTCCCACCATTCACCAAACCATAGTTACTGCCCCATTCCATTTCAAGGCTACCTCAGCTTTTGTGAGAATTCCACTATTAGAAATTCAAACTGTTTTAGCAAAATCAAGGCAAAAGCGGGGGGGGGGGAAGGACCTTGATGTCCGAATCTGATGTACCCTAACCTTCTTGCCAACGTTCCTAATCTTCATGTAAGTGCTAATCTATGATGAAAAGACAAGACAAGCTATCTGGGCCAATAGTGTCACTTCTTCTTCTTCTTCTTGTGCCATATCCATTATCGGACGTTGGCGATCAGGTTGGCGATCCTGTTTTTATCAGCAGCCGCACGAAAAAGTGCTGCTGACTTTTGTCCAAACCAGTCCCTTAGATTTTGAAACCACGATGTTCTTCTTCTGCCTGGACCTCGTTTGCCTTCAATCTTTCCCTGGAGGATTAAAATGGAATATGCCGTATTTTTCTGGGTGTCGCATCACATGTCCAAAATATTATAATTTTCATTTCTTAATTGTTTTGATGATTTCCCTTGGCTTTCCCAGGCAGCTTATCACCTCCTCATTTCTGATCTTGTCAACACAATCCCCCAACTAATGATGATGATGGTTTATTAAACTTGTGGAATAGTGTCATTTGGCTGCAAGGTTACCTTTTGTATTAAGTCTGCTTGGGTGCACATTCTTTCCAAACAGTTTTCTTTTGCTACCGAAAGCCCTCGACTTATAACAGTTCATTTAGTGAATGTTCAAAGTTACAACATCATTTTTCACACTTATGACCGTTGCAGCTTCCCCACAGTCATGCAATTTATGAGCCAATGCTTGACAACTGGTTCCTATTTATGCCGGCTGCAGTGTCCCGGGGTCACTAGTTAGGGTTACATAGAGCTATACGATCCAGAACAGTGGCTGTTTGGGGTCCAAATGTCCCAAAGGACCCTGGCCTCCTCCTCTTACTGCCACCACATGCACTGGACTCCAACCTTCCTCACCCCTGGAGATGGGAAGGCCTGGAAAAAAACTGAAAAATTGGGGGGAAAGAGGGGATTTTCCCCCATTTTTTTCCAAATGGTTTTGGAAAAAAAAGAGGGGGGGAGAACTGTTTTTTCCTCATTTTTCCAGGTTTTTTCCCCTCAGGCTTTCCCATCTCTACCCATCCCCCAAACTGACATGCCAATGGCCAGGAGGACACAGCCTGCAACCGAGACCTGGACGGGCATGTCTCCCCTTCAGGGTGGAGGTGCCCTGAGCACTGGGTCTTCCTGTGCTCTTCCCAAAAGTGTACAGGACTGATTGATGTCTTTCTTATGATGGAATAGCTCTGTTGTCTGATGTTCATTGGCTAATAAAGTTTACAAAGCAATGCTACCAACTTTCTAATGTGTGGCACTTCTAGATGTGACTCTGCCAGCCTTCCAGATTGTTGGCCACCCAGCTGCTTAATTTGATCAAATAAAATGCTGCTTAATCAAGAAGTCTCCTCTTGGGTTATCTAATTAGATTAATATGGTATCTCAAGTATAAGTAAGGGACTGGGATCTTACAGCAGAATGCATGTATTTCATTTGTATGGTGCCAAACACAATGGTTTTTTTCCCCCAGGCTTTCCCATCTCTACCCATCCCCAAAACTGACGTGCCAATGGCCAGGAGGACACAGACTACGACCCAAAGACCCGGATGGGCACATCTTCCCTCTTAAGGTTTTTTGCTTTCCGGAAGGGTCTGTTTTTATTGAGCTACATATCCAGTCTTATTATCAGTGTTCTTTCATGCTTCAGGCTCAAGGGTGGGATTCAGCTGGTTCGCACCACTTTGGCAGAACTGGTAGCTAATTTTTTGTTGCCCAGGCCCATAATGGACTTCCGGAAGCGGCATACACACAGAGAACCGGTTGTTCACATATTTGAATCCCACCACTGTTCAGGCTCCATGATATAGAGCCAAGTTACATAAGGATGTGAAGAGTTCTGGAACAAAGGGAAATTGTTTAGTATGTTGGTTTCTTGCTTTTTGGCTCTGTTGTCTGATTTTAATTGGCTAACAAAGTTTATAAAGCAATGTTACCAACTTTCTAAGACGTGGCACTTCTGGATGTGACTCTGCCAGTGTTCCAGATTGTTGGCCACCCAGCTGCTTAATTTGATCAAAGAACATGCTGCTTAATCAAGAAGTCTCTGCTTGGGTTATCTAATTAGATTAATATGGTATGTCAAGTTTAAGTAAGGGACTGGGACCTTACAGCAGAATGCATGTATTTCATTTGTATGGTGCCAAACACAATGGGTTTTTTATCCCACAGGTTTTCCCATCTCTACCCATCCCCAGATCTGATGTGCAAATGGCCAGGAAGACACAGACTGTGACCCAAAGACCCAGACGGGCATGTCTCTCCTTCGGGGTGGAGGTACCCTGAGCTCTGGGCCTTCCCGCACTCTTCCCAAGGGTCAAACCACCGGGGTTCCCCCTTCAAGGTCTGAAAGAAGGCCCGGAGGAGCTGGGCTCCTCTACCTGGGCGGCTGCGAGTGAGTCCCGGCTTTTCATCGCAATGAGGCTGATGAAGCAGCAGCTTCCTCAAAGTGATTTTCACCTGCAGAACAGGCCACCAAGATGCCGAAATCAGCGACAGGGAGGCTAGAGTAGCACCGAAAGAATGGGCATAAGGACGCTCTAGCTCCACCCCTCGTTTTCCTGTTGGGTCCCAATCCCAAAAGCGCAGCTGCTTCTAGAGTGGAGGTGGGGAACTATGGCTCCCCTTATGACTTGTGGACTTCAATTCCCAGAATTCCTGAGCCAGTACCATAGCTGGATACCCTCCCCCCCCCAGTTGTACAGGCTGCAGCTTCCCTAATTCTCCACAATTACCATCCTGACTGGGAAATTTTAGGAATTGAAATCCAGGCATCTGGAGAGGATGAAATTTAAAGGTTAGGGCTAATTTTAAACAAGTCAAATTCAAACAAATTACAGCTGTGGAAAGCATACATCCAATGCTGTGCATAGCCAGCTTTCCTGATCTCCTTTTTCAAAATTAGATCCTAGAATGGAAAATGTGGAGTGTTTTCAAACCAGTCTCACAACCCTGAAAATTGTTGGACTTAAGTTAATATCAATGTCCCCACTATTCATAATACAGAAACAGTCGTTTTTCCACACCACCCAAACAAATGGGTCAACTGAGTGTGTGGTTGCCTTTATATGGTCTAACTGCCCTGGCTTTTTTAGGTTTAAAAATATTTCCAGTGAAAAGAAAAAAAAATCTGTTTTCCTTCCATCCTAAAGCTGAAGTGAATTCTACACCAACATCTCACATAGACTGCATTAATCACATATTAGGGTTTTTTGCTTTCCAGAACGGTCTATTTATATTGAGATACATATCCATTCTTGTTATCAGTGTTCTTTCATGCTTCAGGCTCAGTGGTGGGATTCAGCTGGTTCACGCCACTTTGGCAGAACCGGTAGCTAATTTTTTGTTGCCCAGTTCCAGAATGAACTTCCGGAAGCGGCATCCACACAGAGAACCGGTTGTTCACATATTTGAATCTCACCACTGTTCAGCCTGCATGATATAGAGCCAAGTTACATAAGGATGTGAAGGGTTCTGGAACAAATGGAAATTGTTTAGTCTAACTGTTGGTTTCTTGCTTTTTGGCTCTGTTGCCTGATTTTAATTGGCTAACAAAGTTTATAAAGCAATGCTACCAACTTTCTAAGATGTGGCACTTCTGGATGTGATTCTGCCAGCGTTCCAGATTTTTGGCCACCCAGCTGCTTAATTTGATCAAATAAAGTGCTGCTTAATCAAGAAGTCTCCGCTTGGGTTATCTAATTAGATTAACATGGTATCTAAAGTTTAAGTAAGGGACTGGGACCTTACAGCAGAATGCATGTATTTCATTTGTATGGTGCCAAACACAATGGGGTTTTTTTTCCCCAGGCTTTCCCATCTCTACCGATCCCCAAAAGTGATGTGCCAATGGCCAGGAGGATGCAGCCTGCGACCCAAAAACCTGAATGAGCGTGTCTCCACCTTGGGAAGAAGGCGCCCTGAGCACTGGGCCTTCCCGCACTCTTCCCAGGGTTGGCACAGCCGGGAAACCCCCTCTGAGAACGGAAGCAAGGCCCGGAGCAGATGGGCTCCTCTCCCCGTCCGGCTGCGAGTGAGCTCCCGGCTTTTCATCGCAATGAGGCCGATGAAGCAGCGCCTTCCTCAAAGTGACTTTCACCTGTAGAACAGGCCAAGATGCCGGAATCTGCGATGGGGAGGCTGCAGCAGCACCAGAAGAATGGGCATAAGGACGCTCTAGCTCTGCCCCTTGTTTTCCTGTTGGATCCCAACCCCAAAAGCGCAGCTGCTTCTAGAGTGGTGGTGGCTCCCCTTATGACTTGTGGACTTCAACTCCCAGAACTCCTGAGCCAGTGCGGTACCATAGCTGTATACCCTCCCCCCAGTTGTACAGGCTTCAGCTTCCCTAATTCTCCACAACTACCATCCTGACTGGGAAATTCTAGGAGTTGAAGTCCAGGCGTCTGGAAAGGATGACATTTAAAGGTTAAGGCTAATTTTAAACAAATCAAATTCAAACTAATTACAGCTGTGAAAAGCATACATCCAATGCTGTGCATAGCCAGCTTTCCTGATCTCCTTTTCCAAAACTAGATCCTAGAATGGAAAATGTGGAGTCTTTTCAAATCAGTCTCACAATCCTGAAAATTGTTGGACTTAAGTTAGTATCAGTTTCCCCCACTATTCATAATACAGAAACAGTTGTTTTTCCACACCACACAAACAAATGGGTCAACTGAGTGTGTGGTTTCCTTTATATCAGTGGTTCTCAACCTGTGGGTCGGGACTCCATTTGGGGTCGATCGACCATTTCATGGGGGTCGCCAAGCAAGGCTGTCCGCCATTTTTTTTGTCCGCCATTTTTTTTTGTCCACCATTTTTTGCCCTTTTCCAGCGGGTGCCTTACCTCCCTTGGGCTGGGCCAGCTGGTGGTCGGCCTGTTCCGTCTCTGCCGCTTGCCAGCTATGCCTCGGCCAGCGCAGGGGGCGGAACCACACATGCGCGGCGCTCCCGGGCAGGGAAAGTCCTCAACTTACGACCGATTGGGTAGTCCTCAACTTACGACCGGTTTAGTCCTCGACTTACGACTGGTTTAGTCCTCGACTTACGACTGGTTTAGTCCTCGACTTACGACCGGTTGGGGTCGCGGCATTAAAAAGGTTGAGAACCACTGCTTTATATGGTCTAACTGCCCTGGCTTTTTCAGGTTTAAAAATATTTCCAGTTAAAAGAAAAACAATCTGTTTTCCTTCCGTCCTAAAGCTGAAGTGAATTCTGCACCAACATCTCACATAGACTCCATTAATCTCATATTAGGGTTTTTTGCTTTCTGAAGGGTCTATTTATATTGAGATACATATCCAGTCTGTTATCAGTGTTGTTTCGTGCTTCAGGCTCAGTGGTGGGATTCAGCCGGTTCGCACCACTTTGGCAGAACCGGTAGCTGATTTTGTTGCCCAGTTCCAGAATGGACTTCCGGAAGAGGCATCCACATAGAGAACTGGTTGTTCACATATTTGAATCCCACCACTGTTCAGGCTGCATGATATAGAGCCAAGTTACATAAGGATGTGAAGGGTTCTGGAACAAAGGGAAATTGTGTAGTCTAACTATTGCATTCTTGCTTTTTTTAATTAGCTTTTGCACCAGAGAAATTTCATGCAAGCTTGGGAAACGTGTACATGGATGGGATATAGATGTACATGGATGGAGGGAATAAGGGAGTGGCTTTCTTATGATGTCTTTCTTATGGTGTAATGGCTCTGTTGTCTGATTTTTATTGGCTAACAAAGTGTATAAACAATGCTACCAACTTTCTAAGACGTGGCACTTCTGGATGTGACTCTGCCAGTCTTCCAGATTGTTGGCCACCCAGCTGCTTAATTTGATCAAATAAAGTGCTGCTTGATCAAGAAGTCTCCACTTGGGTTATCTGATTAGATTGATACAGTATCTCAAGTTTAAGTTTGGGACTGGGATCTTACAGGTGAGAAATTGGTGTTTTTTCCACATCTGTCGTTCTATCTCGGAATGGAAGACAACAAAATGCAAACTGTGCATTCTTGCCAAAATTGTTCCCCATTTCTAAACTCTAGACAGACAGCTTGCCGTGCAGTGTTGAAGCTATGGAGCTGATCAGAGTGCTAGCAAACCTTCTGATACTACAGCTTTCTTACGGTAAGAGCCTGGACAATGGAGCAAGGGGTGGACGGAGCTTTAGGTGTTTTTTTCGGTTTAAACCTCCAGTTACAGGAGTCAACTTGCATGTAATTATTAACTGTAGATGTACAAGCAGGTCACAAGTAGAGAGTGAGCGAAGAAGGCCCAGTTAGTGCAAATGGGGAAGACCATTGCTGTATTTGTAATGATAGTATGAATTGATACATTTATTCATATCAGCAAAACTAGCCAGTTAAAAATATATAATCCCAAATATGGTCAGCTTCCTTTCGTGTTTCTATTTATTGGACAACTGACTTAAATAGAGGAAGATAACTTATTAATTAATATAAAATGCATTGAGAAAAAAGTTGGGGAGGGGTTTTCAGTGTTAAGGGGGTCTTTAAAAAATGGTGTATGAGATGGCCATTGATTTTTGTCCAAACTGGTAAAATAAATCTGTGGGATTTAACCTACCTCCCATTCTGTTAGATTTGCTGCATTATACACCTTGCATTATACACCGGTCATTGCTTCTGAAACAAATATCAAAACCGGTATGTAGGGATTTTACTGTCATCAGTGTTGGCTCAAACTGTTTTTGGTGAACTAAATACTAAAGTTATCAACTTCTCATAGAGTAAATTCCATTTTCATCAATCTCTTCCCCACTTTCACTCCTTCTGCCCCCTATTCTCCCCATCACGAGGCCATATATTTTGCTTAGCAATGCAGTAGAGCAAGATCATACACATATATATAGTCTTTTAAAATACTAAAAATGCGAATCCTGGGCATTATGTTAACAAATAAAAGAAAAAACGAACACCAGGATAAAATAAACCAGCCTGTTTAATATAAACAAGCCTGTGGTTAAGAAGATACACACACACACACACACACACACACACACATATATATATATATATATATATATATATATATATATATATATATATATATATATATATATATATATATATATATATATATATATGTTTTCTGAGGTTTTTGCGGGTGTTTGTATGTAGGTCTTTAGTTATTCGGGTTTTCTCCCGCGTAGAATTAAACATACCTTGGCGACGTTTCGACGAAGTCACATTCGTCATCTTCAGGCTGGTGTCTTCAGCTTCGTGCTTCTAAGAGTGAAGATGACGAATGTGTCCTCGACTGAAGATGATGAATGTGTCCTCGACTGAAGATGACGAATGTGACTTCGTCGAAACGTCGCCAAGGTATGTTTAATTCTACGCGGGAGAAAACCCGAATAACTAAAGACCTACATATATATATATATATATATCACTTAAGATTCACAGGTAGTTTACCTACATGGGCATAGGCATATATATGACTTGCAAATAATCCATTTTATTCTACTGGTTTGATGCTCTGTGCCCACAGTCATCTGTTAACCTCCAAAATTAGTGTACTGATAGAAACACTACAAATAAACGCGATTCCACAGCCAACCACTGAACTTTTTTGGTTTCTTTGCAGCACAAAAGTCTTCTGAACTGGTCGTTGGAGGTGATGAATGTAACATAAATGAACATCGTTCCCTTGCACTCGTGTATATCACTAGCGGTTTTCTCTGCGGTGGGACTTTGATCCACCCGGAATGGGTGATGACCGCTGCACACTGTGACAGGTGAGGGCATTACAGAATGTGGAAGGGTTGAGGGAGATCGTGTTTAGATATCCAGATTTTTTTTATAATGTTTCTGCTGGTTTTTACTGACTTCTCTGTGCGTTTTGAATGAGTGTTCTGCTGCTACTGCTATTGCTCCTCACAATCATATCTTGAGCAATGCTGTTTATATTTACGGTTGAATTTCCATCTTCTTCACCATAGTATTCATATCTTTCCTGTTTTATGGGATATAATAATAACAAGAATAACAAAATCTGGAACATTACCTGAATACCCTTTAATACCATGGAACCACAAAATTTACCTACCCCAGGTCCTTGGGAAGGACGTGATAGGTGGATAAAAATGCCAAATCCAGTCCAAATATCTGACTGACTGTGCAACTAACCAGAAAATATTAACCATATGCTGCCTGACTCTGGGGGTTGCCATAAGAAAATATTTTTTTTAAAAAATCAGTAAAACATAAAAGATAAAAAGATGATGAAGTGAGAGGCTTCTCTCTCCCTTATCAAAGGCCTGGGTGAGGCATTACATCTTAATACTAAGCAAGAGCAGAGTGGGCCCCATCCAGATTTTGTGTTCGTCTTTATCTATCCCACCATCCTTTGAGATAGGCTGGGTTGAGAGAGGATGTGCGCAATACAAAGTCATAACATTAGTAGTGTAACCACATGGGTTCTATGTTTAACAGTCATCTATAATTTATAAGTGCAACATTCACACAATACACATCCAAGTCAATAAAGAGATGGATTAATACTATATGCTGAGCTTTCTGAGTGCTAAACAGCACACAGGTGAATTCACACTTCAAGATTTTGCATAAACAATGGAAATAGCTTATTCAATCACCTTGAATAAATTTCTTGAGGGTACTCAGATCTCTAGGACATTGACAGTAACTCTTCCAGGATTCAGGTGCTAACAATCCTGCTTGAGGGCCAAAATGAGGTCAAGCACCATTCCAAGTAATATAGAGTTTACTTTAAGTTGTTGTTGTTAACTTGTTGTTGTTTTTCTTGTAGGGGAAATATTGTCATATTCCTTGGTGTGCATAGCCTAAAGGGACTAAATAAGGATGAGCCAACAAGAATCGCAAAGGAGAAGTTCATTTGTCACAATAGGAAAAAAAATGACGATAAGGACAAGGACATCATGTTGATCAGGCTGGACAGTCCTGTTAGCAACAGTGAACACATCGCGCCTATCAGCTTGCCTTCCAATCCTCCCAGTGTGGGCACAGTTTGCCGTGTTATGGGATGGGGCTCAATGACGTCTCCTAATGGTAGGGATCGCTGTCTATACTCTCAGACCCAGCTTTTGATGTAACATCAACTAGGTCTAGTGTCCCACTATGTCACCCATGAATATTGGAATGTGGACGGACAATGGGATTCCCTAAGATTCCATTTCTTCATCAGTTCCACACCCACAAGGTCCTTGGAATAAAAGAAATAAGTAAGGAACTGGCATGCTGTATAGCTAAAAAAAACCACACTATAGGATCAGATTTATTGATAGCAGTGCTGTTGGGAATCAGAAAAGTCCCATTAGCATGGCAGTCTTGTGTGGCTTCATTACCTTTAATAATGGGGTGTTTTGTGAATGGCCATGGCCGTTTTAGAAATGGGGAAGTCTCCTGCAGAGAATGTTTTCAGAGTATATTTACCACTTGCTCTCAAAATACCAACTATGAACTCAAAAACATGGTCTATCCTTGGATGGATATAAAATCTCTGTGGATGGTTGCAGAGGACTTCTTCCTTTTAAGTCCTGGTGGTGCAGTGGTTAGAATGCAGTATTGCTGGCTATCTCTGCTCCCAGCCTGGAATTCGATCCTGACGGGGCTCAAGGTTGACTCAGCCTTCCATCCTTTTGAGGTTGATAAAAGGAGGACTCAGATTGTTGGGGGCAATACTGTAAATGCGGATACTGTAAATCACCCAGAGAGTGCAGTATATAAGTCTAAGTGCTATTGCTATTGCTAATAAGGCCATGGAAGTGTTACATGCACTCTCAGCTTTAGCTTATGGTCATCCACACATTCAAGCCTGCCAAGGTAGGTAGATCTTGTAAGCCCACCTTGTTTTCTACCTAGGTTTCTACCAAATAGGTGTAGCTAGAGCAGACAAGTCACACAGCCTTGGTCAAGAGCTGGGAAATAATTAAGGACTCACACAAATAATTTTCAACTCACCACTGAGGGACCACAGGTTTTTTTTTCCAATACATGGAGACCCAGTGAATTTAAAGTAACAGCAAAACTTTACTGCTTGCAATGTAAATTTGTTCTTTCTCATACGCACACATGCACCCATCCGTATTTAGACACATCCTTCTCAATTATGCTGCCAGGCATCAGCTAGAGGGACAGAAACTCCTAAGTTGTGGATCCAAAGATGACTCAAGGAGTGGGTGAGCTTTAGGACCCCTTTTTCTCCTCAAAAGTTCTTGATTTGTTCATTAGCTGGGATTGGGGTTTATTCCATATTCTCAGGCTCAACTTTGTCTGATTCAGATGATATTTGTTTGCTTAGACCTATTTCCACCTCATCTGTCCTCCCCAAGGGATCTTTAAGACAAGATTCCTGGCTTTTTGTTCTTATACACAATACAAACTTATGGGTCTGCTTCATTTTCAGATATGGAAGTTTCAGTATGCTGGCTGAGGAATTTTGGGAGTGGAAGTTCACAAGTCTTACAGTTGCCAAGTTTGGAGACCCCCATTCTAGGTCATCTCCAGGGGATGCGAGATCAGTTCTGTGACTTTTGAACTAGCAAAAGCCCTACTTTTCCAACAAGGCAATCTTTCTGTAGAGTGCCGGAGAAATTTGAGAAGCCTTCAAATGCCCAACAGCTGATTTAAGACCTATTAATATCTTGACAATTTTTTTTTAACTAAAGTAAAATCGGGTTTTTCCCAGGAGTCTCTTTGAACAGCTTTGAAAGACAACACTTCCTATTCCAGGCAATGAGATCAGCTCCGTTGGTTGGAGACAACGGAAATTATAGCTCTATGCATCTAGGTGGTAAATTGTGAAAGATAGAATTTTGCCTATTTTTTATTTTTTTTCAGTGACTTTCCCCGGTGTCCCTCATTGTGCTAACATTAACATATTCGATTATGAGGAGTGTCGAGCAGCTAAACCAGAATTGCCAGAGATAAGCAGAACATTGTGCGCAGGTATCCTGGAAGGAGGCAAAGGTTCATGTGACGTAAGATGATCCGTTTTAAGACAGACTCCTAAAGAAATGATGCCAAATTCAAATTCAAATTTATTTGATTTATATACCGCCCTTCTCCCTTGCGGGACTCAGGGCGGTGAACAGGCACATTAATAAAACAGCAATACCATAATATTTAAAAATATTCAAAACTAATTAAATTATTTGTCCTGTCCTAAAACCCACTATAATAATATAAAATTATACCCAATTTAAAATTGTAGAGTTTCAGATTTATGCCAGACCGGCCACTTGGAACAGATAGGTCTTTAGGGCTCGGCGGAAGAGGCGTATGTCCCCCATTGTACGGAGGTCAGGGGGCAGCTCATTCCATAGGGTAGGAGCTGCCACAGAGAAGGCTCTCCCCCTGGGGGTCACCAGCCGGCATTGTCCGGCCGACGGCACCCTGAGGAGGCCTAATCTGTGGGAGCGGACTGGTCGAAATTTGATGCCAAATTTCAAAGCTATGACAGAGATCTAGCCTTGAAGGCATCTTGTAGAAACATATAAAGTTACGGCTTTTGCTGACTCAAGTGCCTTCTAGGTGTCTAGATTTCCAGACATCCCAATATTGGTGATTCTGGTGGGGGAAACTCAATGTGTTAAATTCTTCTACAAGGATCCTGGATTGGGGAACATCGAAGTGAAACATTGGGGGCTATATGTGAATGGACGATGGGAGGAAATTGTTTGCTCTACTTCCCATTCATAGATACGGTAGTAATGTTTCATGTTTGATTTTTCTCAACAGGGTGACTCTGGGGGACCCCTCATCTGTAATGGAGAAATCCAGGGCATTGTATCTTGGGGGGGCGATATTTGTGCCCAACCGCATGAGCCTGGCCACTACACCAAGGTCTTCTATTATATTGATTGGATCAAGAACATTATTGCAGGAAATACAGATGCGACCTGCCCCCCGTGAAAACTTTTGAAAAAGTTAAGAGGAGAAAATACATCTCTTCTATATCCCTAACCATATCCAACTACATTAGAATATATTCCCAAATTAACTCTACAACAACAAAAGTTCCCAGAAAACAACAACAGAGAAGGAGCAGATAAAACAGATAAATGGATACGAAATTGAGAATCGAGACTTAAAGATGGAACTTAATAAAACAAGGAACCATGATTTAATCCTAGTGGGGGAAAAAATCACAAGAATTGGAAAAAACAACTTATCCCTTAAGACTGCAAAATAAATCGGAGAACAAGAAAACAGATTGGATAAAATGAATTGTAGAAATGTCACGAACATCTAACATTTATGAACATATGGAAAAACCTTTTGACTCAGCAAAATACATTGATTAAGAAAGATACCGGGCAAATAAAAAAGACCGAAGTGGAAATCAAGAAAATAGATGATGGGACCTACCAGAGAGAATACTTAAAAAAGAAACACTTGGTTGAATACGGTTATAGAAATAGAAAAGATTTGGAATATATATGTCACTCTAAGAGGGATGAATCCCCTAAATAATATAGTATACTTTTTCCCCTTTTTATTATATTTCTTGATATGAGTAATATAAAAAGTTGAAATGGCTTAGAGAAAATAAATGTTTTAGACATTTAAATGTGATTAAATTTAAGAAAATTATAATGGATAAAAATGTTTTGAATAAGAGTTAAAGGACTAAATGGCTAGATGTATTAAATGGAATATTTAAAGATTAAACATATTTTTAATTATGGTTAAAAAGAATAAGAAGTCTTGGAAACAAATATATATTAGCTTAGGAGGGATATATATTTTAAGTAGTATGTTATTTTTTATGTTTCTTTATTCTTGCTCTCCTTTTTTTCACTGTTTTATCTATTCCTGAAGAAATGTAAAAGTGTGAAATGATTCATATGGAAAAAATAGAGTTAATTTTTTAAATGTAATTAATTTTTGAGAAAATCTTAACCAGTAAGAATACTTAGAATCTTGTGGGAGAAACAAATTTAAATAAGGACTGTAACAGGATCTATGATAAGGCAACCAGAATGATTGGATAGAAAAGAAATATTATATTGATTTGATTATTATTTTTAGGAATATTTGGAAATAATTATATATTTAATTGTTATGTATCAAATTATTAAGAATTGTATTAACTCAATGTTTGCAAAAGAGGATATTTTGGGGAAAAGAGGAAATCAATTAAAAGTATTAAGTGGATTATGGATTATAGAAATCAATTGCTAGTGATTGTTTTACACAGTGCTTTTTTTGTTAAAAAAAAGGTGCCGGAACTCACACATGTCATACAACCCGCCTTGCCTACCCTACAAGGTACCGACCTCCCCCACCCCTCCCTCCCTCCCTGAGCCCCCTTTTTTGTAGTAGATGAGGGGTGGTAGGTGCCAAGAATAAAAAGGGGAGGCGACCATGGAAAGTAGGACTGTCTGCATGAGCCCCTTTCTCGACAGATGCCCGAGGAAGGCAAGGCAGGTTCCCCATCAACAGAACCAGAACTGTGGCTGTTTGGGGTCCAAACCTCCCAAAGGACCCCGGCCTCCTCCTCTTGCTGCCACCACATGCACTGGACTCCAACCTTCCTCACCCTTAGAGATGGGAAGGCCTGGGGAAAAACTGAAAAAATTGGGGGGGAGAGGGTTTTGCCCCCCATATTTTTCAAAATGGTTTTGGAAAAAAAGGGGGAGGAGAATTGTTTTCTCCTCATTTTTCTGGGGTTTTTCCCCCCCAGGCTTTCCCATCTCTACCCATCCCCAAAACTGACGTGCCAATGGCCAGGAGGACGCAGCCTGCGACCCAAAGACCCGGATGGGCGCTGTTGTGTCCTTAGCCTGCAAGAGCTGAAAGTAGGCTCAGAATGTTGCAAATTGTCCTGGGGATTCCAAAAGCTGCCTGGGACCAGACATTGTGGCGCCAGCCTTACACGCATGGGCAAAGCGCGAAAGTGCTCAATTATTATTGGTTCACACTGTCTGGGTCTCTGGCCCTATAAAAGATCTGCGTGCCTTTTGCTGTTTGCTTGGTAGTAGGAGAGAGAAAATAAAGAGCTTGTTAATTGTCACCATGTGTCTTCATCAATTGCAAACGAACTGAAAACTGAGCACTGGCGATGAAGGTGGGATCCCTGCAAGCAATAAAAAGAAGAATTAAGGACTCACCCAGGAAGTCCTGACGGGGAAGACGGCGTCTGAAATTCACGACTCAGCCTGCCAGTACAGCGTCGCTGAGGGTGAGCTCGGCAAAAGGACCTTTTCCCAAACATCAGCTTGCAGAGGAGGCGATTGGTGAAGGTCGTAAACTTTACGATGTCGAAGATAGGCCACTTGACTGATTTTGATGTCTCCCACCCAGAGAGATGGAATTCCTATGTAGCACAGGTGGAGAACTACTTTAGAGTAAATCAGATAAGAGAAGACGGCCTGAAGGCAGCAACTCTTTTGTGTGCCTGTGGACAAGAAGCTTTTGACATCGCAGAAAATCTGGTGGCCCCTGCACTTCTGGAGTCAGTAACATATGCTGAAGATGTTGAAAGAACACTTCCAGACGAAGTTATCCATCATCGCTTGGAGGCACGTGTTCCAGCAGAGAGACCAAAGGCTGGGTGAATCTGCTGCAGACTTTATTGCTGCCTTAAGGCAAGCGGCCAGGCCTTGTGAGTTCAAGGACCTGGAAGAAAGGCTGCACGATCGCTTCATATGTGGCTTAAGAAGTAGAGACCTACAAAAATTTTTTTTGCAAAAGAAGAGGTCTCCTTCCAAGACGCATTAAGAGAGGTGGCAGCTGAAGAAGAAGGCTTTGTGGCTCACCAGGAATCCTCCAGCCACAGCTACCGTCCATCAAGAGGATGCTCAAGAAGAATCAGAATCGGATCCTGAAGAGGAGGTGGACAGACTTCACCAGCCAGCTGAGAGGAGGCCGAAGGGGCGTCCGGACAAGGCCCCAGCATCTCTTCAGTGCTTCGGGTGCGGAGGACGCCACAAGCGAGCTGACTGCAGGTTCCGCTCTGCCATTTGCAGGGCATGTGGAAGGCAAGGCCACATTGCCTCTGTCTGTCTGGGTTGCCAGAAGGTCCAACCTCGGGAAGAATTGCTTCCGAAAGGTACCAGGGTCCCCAGCCAACACAGGGTGGGTTTCTGCGCATCGCGCAGGAGTATTCTGAGGACAGGGACACACAAGCCCCTTAAGAAAAAAACTTTGTATTTATGTGAGGTTGCAGGGGGTTCCCTTATTGATGGAGTTGGACACTGGGTCCGCTCTATCAATTATTTCAATTAACACCTTCAAAAGGATTTGCAGCAGTAGTGGCCTTCGAGTTAAATTCGGGCCATCGAACCTAATACTCACTGATTTCAAAATTCTAAAGTCAGTGTAAAGGGAGAGGCCACACTCAAAGTCCAGCAAAAGGATTTTGAGGGGTTCCTGGATGTGGTGGTAGTTGTGGATGAACATACGTGTCTTATTGGAAACGATTGGTTCGAGGCTCTGGGAATTCAAGTAACTGGGCTGCACAACTTGCAAACATTGGGCCTTGCAGAGGTTTGCAAGGAGTTTGCAGATGTGTTTAGTTCAGAGCTAGGATCTTACAAGGGGCCACCCATTGCACTACAGTTAGACCCAACTATCACGCCCATCAGGGTCAAGCCTAGAAGGGTGCCTTTTGCCCTCAAAAGTAAGATAGATGCTGAGCTGGACAAATTGCTCCAGCAGGGAATTTTAGAACCTGTGGATTCTAGTCCATGGGAAACCCCCATAGTAACGCCTTTAAAGGCTAATGGGGAAATCCGTGTATGTGCAGACTATAAGTGCACACTAAATACAGCGTTGCAACAGCACGCTTATCCAGTCCCTGTTGTAAGCCACATTCTGGCCTCCCTCAAGGGGGGGGGTGCATTTTTGCGAAAATTGACCTGGCACAGGCCTATCAACAGCTACCTGTTGATGAGGCATCTGCAGAGGCCCAGAGGATTGTAACTCACAGGGGGGCCTTTAAGGTCAAAAGACTGCAATTTGGGGTAAATGTAGCCCCTGGCATATTCCAAAGTGTCATGGAGAGCACACTTCGGGGTATTCCTGGGGTCTGTCCCTACTTCGATGACATCCTCATTGCTGGGGAGCCATCTCTAAATTTAGCAGAAAGGTTAAGGGCTGTCTTGCTTCATTTTTGAAAAGCAGGCCTTAAATTAAAGCAGGATAAATGCAAGATAGGAGTCACTTCCACTGACTTCTTAGAGTTCAGGATTGATGCCCAAGGCATTCACCCTGCTGAATCAAAGCTGCAAGCTATTCAGCAGGCCCCAAGTCCAAAAGTAAGAAGCAAGCCTTCTTGGGACTCTTAAATTTTTACCATGCATTTCTCCCACATAAGGCTGCAGTGGCAGAGCCATTACACAGGGTCTTAGACAAGCAGGCTCCATGGCAGTGGACTAAAGTCCATGACAGGAGTTTCAATGAGGTTAAGGCCTTGCTCACTTCAAATGCTGTTGTAGCACATTTCAATGAGCAACTGCCTGTTTGCATCGCATGCTATGCATCTCCTTATGGGGTGGGAGCAGTACTTAGCCATCTGAAGGCTAATAGGACACAAGTCCCTGTGGCCTACTACTCAAGGACTCTGTCATCTGCAGAGCAGAATTACGCTCAGATTGACAGAGAAGCCTTGGCCATAGTGGCTGGCATAAAGAAATTTCATGATTTCTTATATGGCTGCCACTTCACGGTCTATACAGACCATAAGCCTCTGCTGGGTTTGTTTACCACCAACAAACAGACATCACATATTTTATTTATTTATTTATTTATTTATTTATTTATTTATTTATTTATTTATCGAATTTATATCCCGCCCTTCTCCTTGCGGACTCAGGGCGGCTGACAATCAATTTAAAAATACATCAAAAACAATTACAAAATTTAAAATTAGTTAAAAAGAAATATTTAAATGTTGTCTAATTAAAATATGAATAAAACCCCTCTAAAAATTCCCCTAGGCCAGTCCCGCTTGTTGGAATAGCCATGTCTTAAGGGCGCGGCGGAAGGAAGGGAGATCAGGGATCACCCTGATCTCTGGGGGCATATCATTTCTCCTCGTATGCTGAGATGGTCCATTTTCTTGTCAGCATATGACTACACTCTAGTTCACAAACCTGGAAAAGAGATGGATCATGCAGATGGCCTAAGCAGATTACCTCTGAAACAGGTAGAGGCAGACCCTGCTCCTGCCATTAATATTCTTTCCATTGAGGAGTTATCTGAATCTCCCCTCAATGCCAGGGACGTGGCTGCAGAAACGGCCACTTGATCACACGCTCACACGCGTGCTGATCTGGGTGTTGTCGGGATGGCCTGACACGTGCCCAGATACTCAGTTTCAAAGCTTCTGGCAAAGGAAGCATGAACTGTCTACTTTCAAGAGGTGCCTGTTAGGGGGTAGTAGGGTAGTCATCCCAGCCTCATTGAGGTCTAGAATCTTGCTCTCTCTGCATGAGGGACATCCTGGTATAGTAAGGATGAAGGCGCTTGTGCGCAGCCAGCTTTGATGGCCTGGGCTTGATAAAGCCATCGAGGCTCAGGTGCATGGGTGCCAACTGTGCCAACAGTCACGGCCTGAAATGCCTCAGGCCCCAGTACATAGGTGGGAGGAAACACAAACCCCATGGTCACAGGTGCATATAGATTATGCTGGGCCCTTTCAGGGGCAATTCTTCCTTCTCATCATTGACAGCCATTCTAAGTGGCTAGAGGTTGTTCCTGTTTCCTCCACTACTACTGCCAGGACCATCCAGGTGTTGAGGGGAATTTTTGCATTACACGGTCTTCCAGATGTTCTGGTTTCTGATAATGGTCCTCAATTTACATCTTCTGAGTTCCAGGCTTTCCTTCAAGCCAACCTGATCTGGCATGCAACATTGGCTCCCTTCCATCCATCCTCCAACGGACAGGCAAAGAGAATGGTGCACACTACCAAAGATGCTCTCAAAAAACTGACTTACGGTAACTGGCATCACAGGTTAGCAGATTTCCTTCTTCCACACCGCACCACACCTTGCACAGCCACAGGGAAGAGCCCTGCAGAACTCCGCTGGGGTTGCCACCTCATCACCAAACTGGACAGGTTGCACCCAGACCGGGTGGCTTCACAGATGTCACAACCACGGGCACCTCGGAGACTTCAGGTGGGCGATCCAGTTTGGGCTAGGAACTATGGGCCTGGACATCTCTGGGTCACAGCTGTGGTCTGCAAGGTCTCTGGGCCATTGTCATACGAAGTTGCCTTGGATGATGGCCGCGTTCTTCGCAGACACATAGACCAACTGCGTTGGAGATTGGACAGCCACATTTCCACTCCTGGCTCTGCTCTGGGGTGGGGAGGAGGACCATAATATACATTCTGTGTCACACGGTCTCAGGCCTAACAGGCCCTCACTAGCTGCTAAGGCTGTTTGGGGATCATCCCAAGATTCCGCAAGTGCTCCAAGCAGGAATTCCCACGATAGGGGGTCATCCCGCACATCCGTTATTGCTCCAGACAGGAAGTCACACTGGGGGTATCCACATTATTCAAACATGTCAGATAGTGCTCCAGACAGGGAGACAGACCGGGGGTATCCACATAAATCAAACACAGCCATAGAAAGGGAATTCCATCAGGGGCATTCTCATAATTCAGCTATTGCTCCGAAAAGGAAGTCAGTAGCAAGGGGGTTTGCCATGGAGGCGGCTCCTGACTCTGGCACCTCTGGCATGTGCTCAGGGGCTACAGAGTACTGGGGCACTTCCACCACTCAGGCCTCTCCACCTGCTGGCCTTGGGCTCGAGAGATAGTGTTCCCAAAAGGAGTCCATTGTGGACTCGGGGACTTCCATCCCTCCAAGGTACACTGGCTTGGACTCAGAGGGTCCAGCCAGTCAGCAGCTGGGGGCGGCACCTGGGTATTTGGGGCATCAAAGTCCTGGCCTGCTTAGCCTGGTAGGCGAGCAGGTAGGCCAGGCACCCTCACCAGTGTCACCTTGGCATTTAGGGCATCAAAACCCTGGCCGGCCTAGCCTGGTAGGCGAGCAGGTAGGCCAGGCAATCTCACCGGCCCTTAGAATGTTGCAGTGGGCCAAGTGCCCACCTAAACATCTAGGAGATTATGTGAGGTTGCTGTCAACACATGAGGAACCTTGCTATGGGGTCCCTGAATGAGGGGGTTAACACTTAGTAAGAGTCTCATATACTATTTTGATTTTGGATATATTTATTTGAGTTAATGACTTTTTGAAAGAGGTTTGCCTGCATGCAGACCCAAGCATTTCCACCCTCTTTGCATTTGAATAATGCATCAGTATTCCACTCTCCCTGCATTGCACAATGCACCTGTGCATAAGCTAGGTGTGTTTCATCTAGGGGGGAGGGGTGTTGTGTCCTGAGCCTGCAAGAGCTGAAAGCAGGCTCAGATTGTTGCAAATGGTCCCGGGCATTCCAAAAGCTGCCCGAGACCAGACAGGGTGGCGCCAGCCTTGTGCGCATGCGCAAGGCGCGAAAATGCTCAATTCCTATTGGTTCACACTGTCTGGGCTTCTGGCACTATAAAAGGCCTGTGTGCCTTTTACTGTTTGCTTGGTTGTAGGAGAGAGAAATAAAGAGCTTGTTGTTTTAACCATGCGTCTTCATCAATTGCCGACGAACCAAAAATACAACAGGGGGGATTAAAGGAACAAAGGTATCTTGCCTGCAGACAGGAAAACAATAACAAAAATGACATGCCACATGTGATACAGTGTGCCCCTTACTTTAGTATTGAAGATTTATACACATTAGGTGGGTTCAACAGCAGCCTATGCTCAGACTAAAAAACAGATGTTGTGTTCTCACAATATCTGATACCCAAAGAAAACCATTGTATAACGGCTTCACTTGTGACTAACATGATAAAACAGTGGCTTCCCATCATTCACCAAACCATAGTTACTGCCCCATTCCATTTCAAGGCTACCCCAGCTTTTGTGTGAATTCCGCCGAGGTCACATGATCATCTTTTGTGACCTTCTGATAAGCCAAGTCAATGGGGGAAGCCAGATTCGCTTAACAATGGTGTTACCAACTTAACTAATTTTACTAATTTAACAATTGCAATAATCCGCTAACAAATGTGGCAAGAAAAGTCATAACATGGGGCAAAATTCACTTAACAAATTTCTCACTTGTGCAACATAAATTTTGGGCTCAACTGTGGTCATTAAGTCAAGGACTACCTGTATTACAGAGAAGACTGTCTTTGGGTGAGACCACAAAGGGCTTGGTCTGAACCGGTAGCTAATTTTTTGTTGCCCAGGCCCAGAAGCGGCATCCACACAGAGAACCGGTTGTTCACATATTTGAATCCCACCACTGTTCAGGCTGCATGATATAGAGCCAAGATATATAAGGATATGAGAGGTTCTGGAACAAATGAAAAGTGTTTAGTCTGTTGGTTTCTTGCTTTTTGGCTCTGTTGTCTGACTTTCATTGACTAACAAAGTTTATAAAGCAATGCTACCAACTTTCTAATGCATGGCATTTCTGGACGTGAATCTGCCATGGTTCCAGATTGTTGCCCATTCAGCTGCTTAATTTGAGCAAATAAAGTGCTGCTTAATCAAGAAGTCTCCGATTGGGTTATCTAATTAGATTAATATGGTATCTCAAGGGACTGGGACCTTACAGCACCATGCATGTATTTCATTTGTATGGTGCCAAACACAATGGGTTTGGCACATGCCTCTGATTCCCTAGTAGATACTGCCTTTAAGAGTATATAGAAAATACACAACACCAAACATAGCACCCAAACACTTTTTTCTGCTAGAAAGATATATAGCTGGTGTCTTCAAACTTGGCACATTCATAACTTGTGGACTTCAACTCCCAGAATTCCTCAGCCAGGCACACTTGAGTTTTGAGTGATATTTTCACTCAACTTTTTAAACCAGCGGTTCTCACGACCCCATTTGGGGTCGATCGACTATTTCACGGGGGTCACCAAGCAAGGCTGTCTGCCATTTTTTTCCCCTTTTCTTACCTCCCTTGAGCTGGGCCAGCTGGTGGTTGGTCTGCTCCGTCTCTGCCGCTTGCGGCGCTCCCGGGCAGGGAAAGTCCTCGACTTACGACCGGTTGGGTAGTCCTTGACTTATGACCGGTTTAGTCCTCGACGTACGACTGGTTTACTCCTCGACTTACGACCGGTTGGGGGTCGCAGCATTAAAAAGGTTGAGAACCACTGTTTTAAACCATGAATCTCCTCTTCATAAAACAGAGTTGTTGGCTTAGCCTGCTCAACAGTTAGCCTACAAAGAAAAACACAATAATCTAACACAATGTGTGAGCCCGTGTGATATCTGATGGCCTTCTCAAGATCAGATCTTTATGTGTTCACTGGCTGCCTATGATAAGAGGAGACAACATATGAGGCTATTCAAATATGTTGAAATCAAGACCATCTACCCATGTAATTTTTCACGTGGTTCTTGCTTAGCCCAGAACATGGGATTAGGAACTAAGAAATGAGCAGGTGTGAAATGGCTGACCCTGGTGTAATAATTTCTGTAATAACCCATACAAGCAGCTACAAAGTTTCCCATGTAAATATATGCTATTTAACGCAATGAATGGAAAGGCTTCTATCTTGTTAAAAGGGGTCCAGTGAGAAAGCACCACATATACCACAGTAATGACATCTGTCCCATTCTTTGAGAACATTACCATAGATAAAGCAAGTGGTAGAAGATATTCATGAATCATTAATTGAGTTAGCAGGATAAACACAGGCATGGGTATTATGCATTTTATTAGAATGGGTAATATCCAAGGTTTTGTACTATTAAATGATTCAGATGCTCAGGCAGACAAGAGCCATTTCAGACAATCCTTCAGATGTACACATAGAAAGAACTCAGCAGTGCAACATCCTGAGTAGGGGGAGCTACTGGCAGACAAAAGACCATCAGATTTTGCCTGGAAAACAGCCATTTTCCCCAAGTTCATCCCAGTTGTCAACCTGCAAAATAACAGGACATTCCTTTGATCACCGTTTCTCAATAAGAGTGATGCCGTTAGAACTGTAACTCTTCCATACAATTATACTTCTCAATTATGTCCTGAAAGAAATCTTTTGAATACAATTCTGAATGGAGTTTTTTTGACGGCGTGGAGTTGGTAATCAATTGTTTCCCAGATGGACTGGAACTGCAACACCCATGATTAATATGCCAGGGATTCCAAAGTATTTTGGTCTGACCCTTCATGGCTGATCCACTGAAAAGGGAGAGATTTTCTACTGAGTGTCTTCCTTTGTCCCCAACTGGTTTCTTGTAGAAAAACACTTTAGCCAGACTTAGGTAATTTACTTACCCAAAAAGAAGGGCACAGGGATGAGTATACTTTTTTATACCACTGACAGACATAGGGATCAGAGCCTTTGGCATTCATAGCTTTCTCACAGCGGTCGAAATCTACTAGGGGAAAAAAATTCAAAATGCATCTAATCTAGGATCCAGAAGAGCCCTTAAAACAGAACTGTGTATAAGCCTGAAGAATCTACAAGACTGTGTATTGTCCAACACCTGGATCTCCAAAATAAAAAAAGAACCTCCCTGTATCCACCATTTTGCCCTCCAACACATCCAAATACAGTGGTGGTATTCAGCCAGTTCACACCACTTCAGCAGAACCGGTAGCTGATTTTGTTGCCCAGGCCCAGAATGGACTTCCGGAAGCGGCATCCACAAAGAGAACCAGTTGTTCACATATTTGAATCCCACCACTGTTCAGCCTGCATGATATAGAACCAAGTTACATAAGGATGTGAAGGGTTCTGGAACAAAGATAAATTGTTTAGTCTAACTGTTGCTTTCTTGCTTTTTATAATCAGTTTTTGCACCAGAGAAATTTCATGCAACCTTTGGAAACGTGTACATGGATGGGATATACTGAAGGAGGGAATAAGGGAGTGTACAGGAATGATTGATGTCTTTCTTATGATGTAATGGCTCTGTTGTCTGATTTTCATTGGCTAACAAAGTGTATAAAGCAATGCTACCAACTTTCTGAGACGTGACACTTCTGGATGTGACGCTGCCAACGTTCGAGATTGTTGGCCATCCAGCTGCTTAATTTGATCAAATAAAGTGCTCCTTGATCAAGAAGTCTCCACTTGGGTTATCTGATTAGGTTGATACGTATCTCAAGTTTAAGTTCGGGACTGGGATCTTACAGGTGAGAAACTGGCATTTTTTCCACATCTCTCCTTCTGCCTCGGAGTGGAAGAGAACAAAGTGATTAATCAAATATTATGAACTGTGCATTCTTGCCAAAATTGTTCCCCATTTCTAAATTCCAGGCAAACAGCTTTCCACACAGAGCTGAAGCTATGGTGCTGATCAGAGTGCTAGCAAACCTTCTGATACTACAGCTTTCTTACGGTAAGAGCCTGGACAATGGAGCAAGGGGTGGACGGAGCTTTAGGTGTCTTTTTCGGTTGAAATCTCCAGTTACAGGAATAAACTTGCATGTAATTATTAACTGTAGATGTACAAGCAGATCACAAGTAGAGAGTGGATGAAGAAGGCCCGGCTGGTGCAAATGGGGAAGACCATTGCTGTATTTGTAATGATAGTATGAATTGATACATTTATTCATATCAGCAAAACTAGCCAGTTAAAAATATATAATCCCAAATATGGTCAGCTTCTTTTCGTGTTTCTATTTATTTGGCAACTGACTTCAATAGAGGAAGATAACATTAATTAATATAAGATTCATTAAGAAAAAAGTTGGGGAGGGGTTTTCAGTGTTAAGGTGGTCTTAAAAATGGTGTATGAGATGGCCATTGATTTTTGTCCAAAGTGGTAAAATAAATCTGTGGGATTTAACCTAGCTCCCATTCTGTTAGATTTGCTTCATTATAGAGCGTGCAATATCCGGGTCATTGCTTCTGAAACAAATATCAAAGCTGGTATGTAGGAATTTTACTGCCATCAATATTGGCTCAAACTTTTTTTAGTGAACTAAATACTAATGTTATCAACTTACCATAAATTAAATTCCATTTTCATCAATCTCTTCCCCACTTTCACTTCTTCTGCCCCCTATTCTCCCCATCATGAGGCCACATATTTTGCTTAGCAATGCAGTACAGCGAGATCAGACTCTGGACCAAATGCTTCTAAATGTCCATCCTTTTTAGAAGCTCATGTGAACACACTGGCACATGTTGAAAATGAAAATCTGATGCCCTTTCTCAAGTGTATGTGTGTGTATACATACACAGACACAGACACACACACACACACACACACATTAATCACTTAAGATTCACAGATAGTTTACCTACATGGGCATAGCCATATATATGATTTGCAAATAATCCATTTTATTCAATTGGTTTGGATGCTGTGTGTCCCACAGTCATCTGTTACCTATCAAAATTAGTGTACTGATAGAAACACTGCCAATAAAAGTGATTCTGTTCTACTCCACAGCCAAACACTGAATGTTTTTCGTTTCTTTGCAGCACAAAGGACTTCTGAACTGGTCATTGGAGGTGATGAATGTAACATAAATGAACATCGTTTCCTTGTAGCCTTGCATGATGCTTTGTCTGGAAGATTTCTCTGTGGTGGGACTTTGATCCACCCGGAATGGGTGCTCACCGCTGCACACTGCAACACGTGAGGGCATTACAGAATGTGGAAGGGTTGAGGGAGATCGTGTTTAGATATCCAGTTTTTTTATAATGTTTCTGCTAGTTTTTAATGACTTCTCTTTGCATTTTGAATTAGTGTTCTGCTGCTACTGCTATTGCTCCTCACAATCATATCTTGAGCAATGCTGTTTATATTTAGGGTTGAATTTCCATCTTCTTCACCATAGAATTCATATCTTTCCTTTTTTCTGGAATATAATAATAACAAGAATAACAAAATCTGGAACATTACCTGAATACCCTTTAATACCATGGAACCACAACATTTACCTACCCCAGGTCCTTGGGAAGGACTTGAGAGGTGGATAAAAATGCCAAATCCAGTCTAAATATCTGACTGACTGCGCAACTAACCAGAAAATATTAACCATATGCTGCCTGACTCTGGGGGTTTGCCATAAGAAAATATTTTTTTAAAAAAATCAGTAAAACATAAAAGATAAAAAGATGATGAAGTGAGAGGCTTCTCTCTCCCTTATCAAAGGCCTGGGTGAGGCACTACATCTTAATACTAAGCAAGAGCAGAGTGGGCACCATCCAGATTTTGTGTTCGTCTTTATCTGTCCCACCATCCTTTGAGATAGGCTGGGTTGAGAGAGGATGTGCGCAATACAAAGTCATAACATTAGTACGGTAACCACATGGGTTCTATCTTTAACAGTCATCTATAATTTATAAGTGCAATATTCACACAATACACATCCATGTCAAGAAAGAGATGGATTCATATTATATGCTGAGCTTTCTGAGTGCTAAACAGCACACAGGTGAATTCACGCTTCAAGATTTTACATAAAAAATGGAAATAGCTTATTCAATCACCTTTTAATAAATATCTTGAGTGAACCAAGATCTCTAGGACATTGACAGTAAGTCTTCCAGCTTTCACGCGCTAACAATCCTGCTTGAGGGCCAAAATGAGGTCAAGGACCATCCCAAGTAATATACAGTTTACTTTAAGTTGTTGTTGTTAACCTCTTGTTTTTTTCTTGTAGACACTTTATCATCATATACCTTGGTGCGCATAACCAAAGTGTAGAATTTGATTATGAGGAGACAAGATACCCAGAGAAGAAGTACTTTTTTCCCTGTAGCAAAAACTATACCAAATGGGACAAGGACATCATGTTGATCAGGCTGTACAGTCCTGTTAGGAACAGTAAACACATCGCGCCTATCAGCTTGCCTTCCAACCCTCCCAGTGTGGGCTCAGTTTGCCGTATTATGGGATGGGGCGCAATCACATCTCCTAATGGTAAGGATCTCTGTCTATACTCTCAGAATCAGTGTTTGATGTAACATCAACTAGGTCTAGGGTCCCACTATGTCACCCATGCATATTGGAATGTGGATGGACAATGGAATTCCCTAAGATTTCATTTCTTTATCAGTTCCACACCCACAAGGTCCTTGGAATAAAAGAAATAAGGAAGGAACTGGCATGCTGTATAGCTAAAAAAAACCTATAGGATCAGGTTTATTTATAGCAGTGCTGTTGGGAATCAGAAAAGTCCCATTAGCATGGCAGTCTTGCATGGCTTCATTACCTTTAATAATGGGGTGTTTTGTGAATGGCCATGGCCATTTTAGAAATGGAGAAGTCTCCCGTGGAGAATGTTTTCAGAGTATATTTACCACTTGCTCTCAAAATGCCAAATATGAACTCAAAAACATGGTATATCCTTGGATGGATATAAAATCTCTGTGGATGGTTGCAGAGGACTTCTTCCTTTTAAGTCCTGGTGGTGCAGTGGTTAGAATGCAGTATTGCTGGCTATCTTTGCTCCCAGCCTGGAATTCGATCCTGACGGGGCTCAAGGTTGACTCAGCCTTCCATCCTTTTGAGGTTGATAAAAGGAGGACTCAGATTGTTGGGGGCAATATGCGGATACTGTAAATCACCCAGAGAGTGCAGTATATAAGTCTAAGTGCTATTGCTATTGCTAGTAAGGCCATGGAAGTGTTACATGCACTCTCAGCTTTGGCTTATGGTCATCCACACATAAGCCACAAGGTAGGTAGATCTTGTAAGCCCACCTTGTTTTCTACTTAGGTTTCTACCAAATAGGTGTAGCTAGAGCAGACAAGTCACACAGCCTTGGTCAAGAGCTGCGAAATAATTAAGGACTCACACAAATAATTTTCAACTAACCACTGAAGCACTACAGGTTTTTTAGAATACATGGAGACCCAGTGAATTTAAAGTAACAGCAAAACTTTACTGCTTGCAATGTAAATTTATTCTTTCTCATACGCACACATGCACCCATCCATGTTTAGACACATCCTTCTCAATAAGGCTGCCAGGCACCAGCTAGAGGGACAGAAACTCCTAACTTCTGGATTTAAAGATGACTCAAGGAATGGGTGAGCTTTAGGACCCCTTTTTATCCTGAAAGGTTCTTGATTTGTTGATTGGTTGGGATTGGGGTTTATTCCATATTCTCAGGCTCAACTTTGTCTGATTCAGATAACATTTTCCCTTTGTTTCCTTAGACTTATTTCCACCTCATCTGTCCTCCCCAAGGGATCTTTCAGACAAGGTTCCTGGCTTTTTGTTCTTATACACAATACAAACTTATGGGTCTGATTCATGTTCAGATATGGAAGTTTCAATATGCTGGCTGAGGAATTTTGGGAGTGGAATTTCAGAAGTCTTAAAGTTGCCATGTTTGGAGACCCCCGTTCTAGGTCATCTCCAGGGGATGCGAGATCAGTTCTATGACTTTTGAACTAGCAAAAGCCTCACTTTTCCAACAAGGCAATCTTTCTAGGGTGCCGGAGAAATTTGAGAAGCCTTCAAATGCCTATCAGCTGATTTAAGACCTATTAATATCCTTACAAAAAACATTTAACTAAATCTGTTTTTTCTCAAGAGCCCCTTTGAATGGCTTTGAAAGACAACACTTCCTATTCCAGGCAATGAGATCACCTCCACTGGTTGAAGACAATGGAAATTATAGCTCTATGCATCTAGGTGGTAAATTGTAAAAAGTAGAATTTTGCCTATTTTTTATTTTTTTTCAGAGACTTTTCCCGATGTCCCTCATTGTGCTAACATTAACCTGTTCAATTATACGGTGTGTCGAGCAGCTTACCCAGAGTTGCCAGCGACAAGCAGAACATTGTGCGCAGGTATCCTGGAAGGAGGCATAGATACATGTCACGTAAGATGATCCGTTTTAAGACAGACTCCTAAAGAAATGATGCTAATTTTCAAAGCTATGACAGAGATCTAGCCTTGAAGGCATCTTGTAAAAACATACAAAGTTACGGCTTTTTCTAACTCAAGTGCCTTCTAGGTGTCTAGATTTCCAGACTTCCCAATACTGGTGATTCTGGAGGGGAAAACTCAAGGAGTTAAATTCTTCTACAAGGATCCTGGATTGGGGAACATTGTAGTGAAGCATTGGGGGCTATATGTGAATGGACGATGGGAGGGAATTGTTTGCTCCACTTCCCATTCATAGATACGGTAATAATGTTTCATGTCTGATTTTTCTCAATAGGGTGACTCTGGGGGACCCCTCATCTGTAATGGACAATTCCAAGGCATTGTACAAGCTGGGGGCAAAACCTGTGCCCGACCGCGTAAGCCTGCCATCTACACCAATGTCTTTGATCATCTTGACTGGATCAAGAGCATTATTGCAGGAAATACAGCTGTGACATGCCCCCCGTGAAAACTTTTGAAAAAGTCAAGAGGAGAAAATGTAACATATTAGTACATCTCTTCTATATCCCTAACCATATCCAACTACATTGGAATATATTCCCAGGCAGTAAGCTTTTTTTAGACTCAAATAGGACTGCCTTTGGAGTAAGAAATGCTCAAAATAGTGCTGCAGGGATCATGTCCCATTTAATTTCAGTATAAAACAATCTCAATAAAATGGAGGCCTGTTTTAGGGTGAGGTGCAAAATTTCTGACTCTAAAATGGACCATTCCAAATATTTTAACCTCTGAAATCTTTCCATTTCTGTCCACTTCTGGGACAGTGGGGTCCTTGATGCTCTCTGAGCTTGTCTTCTTGCAGACATTTCATTACCCAGCTAGGTAACATCATCAGTGCTAGAATATTCTCTTCTATTGGTACTTCTGTGGCATTTACAATACGCTCATATGGAGTCATGCAGTCACCCCACAAACATATCCATATACCCGGGTCCCACTGTTGCCTAAAAAGGATCCCAGATTAACCCCCACTTCCCAATCAATAAATAGAACCTTTTGAGAATCATGTTTTTATGTAAATTCTCAAGTATCCACAGCAATAAAATCGTATAGATCGTCTCTTGTTTTCTGATCCTTTGGTTTTGCAAAGGAATGGCCTGTTAAATGGCAGCATTTGAACTACTGGGCTTAAAAGCTGAAAAAGCTCTGACCTGGACTTCCGGTTTTGCGTGCTTGAAACTGAATGAGGAATTTGATCTTCTCTTTTCTATTCTATATTTAATTTCCTGGAAAAGATCCCCAAGAAGCAAAATACCTCCGAATCGGAAGGAGGGGGATTTCCGCCCCACCCTTATACAAACGGAAGTGGCGAATTAATCTTTTTATGGAGGATTAAAATATATGGAAGTGAAACAAATATAAAACCTGAAATTTAAAACTGAAATCTGAATAAATCTAAAATTTTTGAATGGTTAAGACTCTCATTCTAAAGATAATTGTTCATTTTGAAAATTGAAAAACAAATAGATGCTGACACCTATTGAGAGAAGTATAAATTTCAGAAAAAAAATATTTTTTGAACGATTTGGAATACAAATATCTATTTAATCGGGACTCTAAAGCTATTTGCAGAGAAAAGAAAAGAAGAGAAAAACTCAAATTCTTGGCCATCATGGATCAGAGCCATGTAGAAAGAATATATCAAGAAAACATAAATACTCCACAGGAGGAGATATATAGTACACTGCAACTAATTCAAACAACAATGATTTTAAACCACAAAGAAATCCAAAATAACTTTGAAAATATAAATCAATCTATTTCCAAGTTAACTCTACAACAACAAAAATTCCCAGAAAAAAACAATAGAGAAGGAGCAGATAAAACATATAAATGGATACAAAATTGAGAATAGAGAATTAAAGATGGAACTTAACAAAACAAGGAAACATGATTTAATCTTTATTCTTTAAGAAATGTAAAAGTGTGAGATGGTTCATATGAAAAAATAGAGTCAAATTTTTAAATGTAATTAATTTTTGAGAAAATCTTAACCAGTAAGAATACTTAGAATCTTGTGGGAGAAACAAATTTAAATAAGGACTGTAACAGGATCTATGATAAGGCAACCAGAATGATTGGATAGAAAAGAAATATTATATTGATTTGATTATTATTTTTAGGAATATTTGGAAAAAATTATATATTTAATTGTTATCTATCTAATCATTAATAATTGTATTAACTCAATGTTTGCAAAAGAGGTATTTTGGGGAAAAGAGGAAATCAATTAAAAGTATTAAGTGGATTATGGATTATAGAAATCAATTGTTAGTGATTGTTTTACACAGTGCTTTTAAAAAAAAAAAAAAAAGGTGCCGGAACTCACACATGTCATACAACCCGCCTTGCCTACCCTACAAGGTTCCATCCAAAAAAAGGTGCTGGAACTCTGTTCTGGGCGTTCTATGAGAAAAAAAAAACCCCTCGTTTTACAAATATAAACCCAGAAAACACACTGTTCACCAATTATTAAGTGATTTATGTTTTAAAAAATCAATAAATTACAAAAAAAAAAAGAAGAAAGAAAAAAGTCTGACCTGGTGGAAAGAATACTACTAGAGTGGGACATTGGAAAAAAAAAAATTCTGAAGTACGGCAATGAAGCTCACAATTGCTTAGGTTCATATAGGTCAGGAAGCCATCACCAAACCAACCTGTTTGATCGCCTAATGCAATGTGTAAAGGCAACTGATCGTTGTTCCTACCATTTATGGATTATTAGCAGAGATCAGATCATTACATAACCTAAACTGAGCTAGGTTTGATTTTGCTATTATTGAGAACTCGGCTTCCATCTTAGGTAGTCCTCCCTCGGCAGTCCTTTAACAGGACTCATTCTCGGATAAGTCTACCTTGGCCCTTCCTTTCATCTACAGACCAAATACATTGTTCTTAACCTGTTTAATTCAATAGTATGTAACGTAGCGATAATCATCTTGGATAGATTTTTGACCCAATGAGGACAGGCGCAGTAAGGGCTATAATCGTGAACGCTTCCAAGCTGGGGGAAGTACGGTCCAACTATCAGGTGCAGGGGAGGCCCTCATTTCTTGCTTGTGAGTAACCCAGCAGTATCTAGTGGGCACTGCGAGAAACAAAATCTTGGACCGAGATAGGCTTTGGTCAATCTAGCAGAGCTATTTATGCCCTGTTATCTAAAGCAGGGGTGAGAAGCCATCAAATACATGACCGGAGAAGAACTGTATGTTTAACTTTTATTAACATTTCATGTAAATAAAATTAAGTCAAAATGAGTGTCTGGCCCAGCTCCAGGAATTAACCAGTGGAACAATCTGCCTCCAGAATCTGTGAATGCTCCAACAATGGAAGTTTTTAAGAAGTGACTGGACAGCCATTTGTCTGAAATAGTATAGGGTTTCCTGCCTGAGCAGGGGGTTGGACTAGATGACCTCCAAGGTCCCTTCCAACTTTATTATTATTATAGCTGCATCCCACTAGGCCATTCAAAACCTAAGCAAATCTTTTGAGCCAGAAAAAAAAAGTTAAGCTCCTTGATCGTTGCGTTGTGCGAACCCAGCCAATGATGCTTATGGCCCAAGACTACAAGCATAGGTTGTATTTTTAGGAATGGCTTAACGAAATCAAACATGGACAGGCCAAACAACAATAGCCTTGCAAGAAGTGCGCCCTCCCCCCAGTTTCTTTGAATTTAGTAAGACTGATATGAAAAAAATGGAAAAGAAACTCTTAAGAATATGAATAGATGATATTTTCAGTCAATGTGTAAGAAAGTCAATTTCTTCCTTGCACCCATCCAAAAATACCCCCATTTGTTTATGTAAATAAAAGCATGGCTAAAAATATCTCTCTCCCTGAGCCCCCTTTTTTGTAGTAGTTGGGGGTGGGTGGGTGCCAAGAATAAAAAGGGGAGGCGACCAAGGAAAGTAGGACAATCTGCATGAGCTCTTTCCTCGACGGATACCCGGGGAAGACAAGGCGGGTTCCCCATCAACAGAACCAGAACTGTGGCTGTTTGGGGTCCAAACCTCCCGAAGGACCCCGGCCTCCTCCTGTTGCTTCCACCGCATGCACTGGACTCCAACCTTCCTCACCCCTGGAGATGGGAAGGCCTGGGAAAAAACTGGAAAAATGGGGGGGAGGGTTTTCCCCCCATATTTTTCCAAATGGTTTTGGGAAAAAAGGGGGGAGGAGAACTGTTTTTTCCTCATTTTCCAGGGTTTTTCCCCCCCAGGCTTTCCCATCTCTACCCATCCCCAAAACTGACGTGCCAATGGCCAGGAGGACGCAGCCTGAGACCCAAAAACCCAGACAGGCGCATCTCCCCTCTTAAGGTTTTTTGCTTTCCGGAAGGGTCTGCTTTTATTGAGATACATATCCAGTCTTGTTATTAGTGTTCTTTTGTGCTTCAGGCTCAGTGGTGGGATTCAGCTGGTTCGCATCACTTTGGCAGAACTGGTAGCTAATTTTTTGTTGCCCAGGCCCAGAATGGATTTCTGGAAGTGGCATCCACACAGAGAACCGGTTGTTCACATATTTGAATCCCACCACTGTTCAGCCTGCATGATATAGAGCCAAGATACATAAGGATGTGAAGGGTTCTGGAACAAAGGGAAATTGTTTAGTCTGTTGGTTTCTTGCTTTTTGGCTCTGTTGACTGATTGTCATTGGCTAACAAACTTTATAAAGCAATGCTACCAACTTTCTATGACGTGGCACTTCTGGATGTGATTCTGCCAGCGTTCCAGATTGTTGGCCACCCAGCTGCTTAATTTAATTAAATAAAGTGCTGCTTAATCAAGAAGTGTCTGCTTGGGTTATCTAATTAGATTAATATGGTATCTCAAGTATAAAAAAGGGACTGGGACCTTACAGCACCATGCATTTATTTCATTTGCATGGTGCCAAACACAATGGGTTTTTCTCCCCCAGACTTTCCCATCCCTACCATCCCCAAAATTGATGTGCCAATGGCCTGAAGGACACAGCCTGTGACCCAAAGACCCAGACGGGTGCATCTCCACATTGGGGTGGAGGCGCCCTGAGCACTGGGCCTTCCCGCACTCTTCCCAAGGGTCGGCACTGCCAGGAAGCCCCCCCCCCGAGAATGGAACCAAGGCCCGGAGCAGCCAGGCTTAAGGTTGCCAGGTGTCCACTATTTGAGCAGACAGTCCACTTTTTTCACATTATGTTCACTATTGTTTTTCACACAATAGTGGACATTTTTTTATTCAAAAGCTTTATGATGAAATGGCACATAATCTAAAGCTGTACAGTCTACTTTTTTTACTACTTAACCCCCCCCCCGCTTGTCCGCTATTTTTTGGAAGCAGACCTGGCAACCCTAGCCGGGCTCCTTTCTTTGGCTGGCTGTGAGCGAGCTCCCAGCTTCTCATCGCAATGAGGACGATGAAGCAGCAGCTTCCTCAAAGTGACCTACAGAACAGGCCACCAAGATGCCGAAATCAGCAACGGGGAGGCTAGAGCAACACCGGAAGAACAGGCGCAAGGACGCTCTAGCTCTGCCCCTCATTTTCCTGATGGGTCGCAACCCCAAAAGTGCAGCTGCTTCTAGAGTGGAGGTGGGGAACTGTGGCTCCCCTTATGACTTGTGGATTTCAACTCCCAGAACTCCTGAGCCAGTCTAGTACCACAGCTGGATACCCTCCCCCCAGTTGTACAGACTTCAATTTCCCTAATTCTCTACAATTACCATCCTGACTGGGAAATTCTAAGAGTTGAAGTCCAGGCATCTGAAGAGGATGTAATTTAAAGGTTAATGCTAATTTTAACCAAACCAAATTCAAACAAATTACAGCTGTGGACAGCCTCCATCCAGTACTGTGCATAGCCAGCTTTCCTGATCTGCTTTTCCAAAACTAGATCCTAGAATGGAAAATGTGGAGTGTTTTCAAACCAGTCTCACAACCCTGAAAATTGTTGCCCCCACTATTCATAATACAGAAACAGTCATTTTTCCACACCACCCAAACAAATGGGAGAACTGAGTGTGTGGTTGCCTTTATATGATCTAACTGCCCTGGCTTTCTTAGGTTTAAAAATATTTCCAGGTAAAAGAAAAAAAATCTGTTTTCCTTCCATCCTAAAGCTGAAGTGAATTCTGCACCGGCATCTCACATAGACTGCATTAATCACATATTAGGGGTTTTTGCTTTCTGGGAGGATCTGTTTTTATTGAGATACATATCCATTCTTGTTATCAGTGTTCTTTCATGCTTCAGGCTCAATGGTGGGATTCAGCTGGTTCGTACCACTTTGGCAGAACTGGTAGCTAATTTTTTGTTGCCCAGGCCCAGAATGGACTTCTGGAAGCGGCATCCACACAGAGAACCGGTTGTTCACATATTTGAATCCCACCACTGTTCAGGCTGCATGATATAGAGCCAAGTTACATAAGGATGTGAAGGGTTCTGGAACAAAGGGAAATTGTTTAGTCTAACTGTTGGTTTCTTGCTTTTTTAAATTAGCTTTTGCACCAGAGAAATTTCATGCAAGCTTGGGAAACGTGTACATGCATGGAATATATATGTACATGGATGGAGGGAATAAGGGAGTGTCTTTCATATGATGTAATGGCTCTGTTGTCTGATTTTCATTGTCTAACAAAATGTATAAAGCAATGCTATCAACTTTCTGAGATGTGACACTTCTGGACATGACTCTGCCACGGTTCCAGATTGTTGGCCACCCCACTGCTTAATTTGATGAAATAAAGTGCTGCTTGATCAAGAAGTCTCCACTTGGGTTATCTGATTAGATTGGTACGGTATCTCAAGTTTAAGTTTGGGACTGGGATCTTACAGGTGAGAAACTGGCGTTTTTTCCACATCTGTCCTTCTGCCTCGGAGTGGAAGAGAACAAAGTGATTAATCAAATATTCTGAACTGTGCATTCTTTTTTTTTTATTAAAAGTTTTATAACATTTACAAAATAAACCCCCTTCTCACCCCCCAGACCCCCCCACTTCCCAGAGCTGTTCACAGGGTTACAAATATGTTAATCATAATCTAAATAACATTATCCAACTAATTATGTAACCAAATCTATAACACACTTTAACTCCCTTTTAAAATAAATTTAGATAATTTAAAATTAAACACAATAATAAACAAATAATCAACTTAATTATTAAACAAAATTACTACTCAAAATAATAATAATATCAATATAATAAAATATAATAAAAGCTATAAAAATATAATAAAATATTCACAATAACAATACTGTAAAATTTACTCAAACACCTAATGGAACTTTTCAGTCCCATATTTATTCTGAATATAATCTATCCATTTTCTCCAAACCGAAATATATCTTTCCTGTGTTTGATCCTTTAAATAAGCAGAAATCTTAGCCATTTCTGCTAAATTTGCCACTTTAAGAGACCATTCTTCTACAGTAGGCAAACGATCCGTCTTCCAGTTTTGAGCTACCAATAGTCTTGCAGCTGTTATCAGATTTAACATCAGATTCATTTCTTTAGCATCCAAATCTCCCATAATACCTAATAAAAATAACTGCGGTGTGAACTTTATCTTTTTCTTAAAAATATTTTGAATATTCCACCAAACCTTGATCAAAAATGCTTTTATTTCCCTACACGTCCACCAAATATGAAAATAAGTTGCATCTAGACTTCCACATCTCCAACAAAGGGAAATTGTTTAGTCTAACTGCTGCTTTCTTGCTTTTTATAATCAGTTTTTGCACCAGAGAAATTTCATGCAAGCTTGGGAAACGTGTACATGGATGGGATATACTGAAGGAAGGAATAAGGGACTGCACAAGAATGATTGATGTCTTTCTTATGATGTAATGGCTCTGTTGTCTGATTTTCATTGGCTAACAAAGTGTATAAAGCAATGCTACCAACTTTCTAAGATGTGACACTTCTGGACGTAACTCTGTCAGCGTTCCAGATTGTTGGCCACCCAGCTGCTTAATTTGATCAAATAAAGTGCTGCTTGATCAAGAAGTCTCCGCTTGGCTTATCTGATTAGATTAATACGGTATCTCAAGTTTAGGTTTGGGACTGGGATCTTACAGGTGAGAAACTGGCTTTTTTTCCACATCTGTCCTTCTGCCTCGGAGTGGAAGAGAACAAAGTGATTAATCAAATATTTTGAACTGTGCATTCTTGCCAAAATTGTTCCCCATCTCTAAATTCCAGGCAAACAGCTTGCCACACAGAGTTGAAGCTATGGTGCTGATCAGAGTGCTAGCAAACCTTCTGATACTACAGCTTTCTTACGGTAAGAGCCTGGACAATGGAGCAAGGGGTGGACGGAGCTTTAGGTGTCTTTTTCAGTTTAAACCTCCAGTTACAGGAATAAACTTGCATGTAATTATTAACTGTAGATGTACAAGCAGGTCACAAGTAGAGAGTGAGCGAAGAAGGCCCAGTTGGTGCAAATGGGGAAGACTATTGCTGTATTTGTAATGATAGTATGAATTGATACATTTATTCATATCAGCAAAACTAGCCAGTTAAAAATATATAATCCCAAATATGGTCAGCTTCCTTTCGTGTTTCTATTTATTTGGCAACTGACTTCAATAGAGGAAGATAACTTGTTAATTAATATAAGATGCAATGAGAAAAAAGTTGGGGAGGGGTTTTCAGTGTTAAGGGAGTCTTTAAAAAATGGTGCATGAGATGGCCATTGATTTTTGTCCAAAGTGGTAAAATATATCTGTTGGATTTAACCTAGCTCCCATTCTGTTAGATTTGCTGCATTATACAGCGTGCAATATCTGGGTCATTGCTTCTGAAACAAATACCAAAACCGGTATGTAGGGATTTTACTGCCATCAATGTTGGCTCAAACTGTTTTTAGTGAACTAAATACTAATGTTATCAACTTCCCATAGATTGAATTCCATTTTCATCAATCTCTTCCCCACTTTTACTCCTTCTGCCCCCTATGCTCCCCATCATGAGGCCATGTATTTTGCTTAGCAATGCAGTACAGCAAGATCAGACTCTGGACCAAATGCTTCTAAATGTCCATCCTTTCCAGAAGCTCATCTGAACTATTCTTCTTACTTCAACTGATTAGCGTAATCTGACTGGCAGTGATACCATTAAGTTACTGAGCAGTCTTCTATATTTTTAACAATAATAATAGCATCCATATATATCATTTTTTTTCTTATCAGCTTCTGTTATTTTCATAAAAGTCATCTTATTGATTCACAATATATTATTTTCATAAATCTTTTCAATTTCTCCATAATATTCAACAATTCTTATCAATCATAATTTTCTCAATAATTAACATCTAAATATCAAATTTTCCACTTAAATATATCATCCCAGTATTTTCATATTTCATATATTATAGAAATACTATGCTGCTTATGTATCATAACATCTACCTATAACATATTTTCTAATCAATTTATATTTCACTTCTATTCATAAAATTGATTGAATCACTATATATCCTTTTTTCAAAGTTCTTATTAAGCCTAATTCCCCCTCAGTATTTCAATCATTTCTGAATCCTAAATCTTTTCAAACTTAATTTGTCTTTAAAGTTCAAACTTTTCTTTCACTTTCATCATCCCAATATTTTTAATTTTGTATCTTATCAAAAAATACCATATTACTTATATCTCTTATCCCACTTATTCTAAAGCCTCTTTATAGCCTAAGTTATAGCCACTGTCACCCGTTAATTGTGGGCATAGGCATATATATGATTTGCAAATAATCCATTTTATTCTACTGGTTTGATGCTCTGTGCCCACAGTCATCTGTTAACCTCCAAAATTAGTGTACTGATAGAAACACTACAAATAAAAGCGATTCCACAGCCAACCACTGAACTTTTTTGGTTTCTTTGCAGCACAAAAGTCTTCTGAACTGGTCGTTGGAGGTAATGAATGTAACATAAATGAACATCGTTCCCTTGTAGCCATTTTTAACTCTACCGGGTTTTTCTGCGCTGGGACTTTGATCAACTCAGAATGGGTGGTCACCGCTGCACACTGCGACAGGTGAGGGCATTACAGAATGTGGAAGGGTTGAGGGAGATCGTGTTTAGATATCCAATTTTTTTAATAATGTTTCTCCTAGTTTTAGTGACTTCTCTGTGCATTTTGAATGTGTGTTATGCTGTTATTTTTATTGCTCCTCACAATCATATCTTGAGCTATGCTGTTTATATTTATGGTTGAATTTTCATCTTCTTCACCATAGTATTCATATCTTTCCTTTTTTCTGGGATATAATAATACAAGAATAACAAAATCTGGAACATTACCTGAATACCATCAGCATTGACAAAATCACCACAGTCAATTGCAAAAGGCAGCCTTACCTGGAACATCCTGTGACAATCCCTTTTAATACCATGGAACCACAAATTTTCCTACCCAAGTTCCTTGGGAAGGACTTGATAGGTGGATAAAAATGCCAAATCCAGTCTAAATATCTGACTGACTGCACAACTAACCAGAAAATATTAATAATATGCTGCCTGACTCTGGGGGTTTGCCATAAGAAAATATTTTTTTTTAAAAATCAGTAAAACATAAAAGATAAAAAGTTGATGAAGTGAGAGGCTTCTCTCTCCCTTATCAAAGGCCTGGGTGAGGCACTACATCTTAATACCTCTTCTAAACAAGAGCAGAGTGGGCCCCATCCAGATTTTGTGTTCTTCTTTATCTATCCCACCATCCTTTGAGATAGGCTGGGTTGAGAGAGGATGTGCACAATTGAAAGTCATAACATTAGTGTTGTAACCACATGGGTTCTATCTTTAACACACTCATCTATAATTTATAAGTGCAACATTCACACAATACACATCCAAGTCAAGAAAGAGATGGATTCATACTACATGCTGAGCTTTCTGAGTGCTAAAAACAACACAGGTGAATTCACGCTTCAAGATTTTACATAAACAATGGAAATAGCTTATTCAATCACTTTGAATAAATTTCTTGAGTGAACCCAGATCTCTAGGACAGTGATGGCGAACCTTTTAGAGACCAAGTGCCCAAACTGCAACCCAAAACCCACTTATGCATCCTCGAATGCCGGGTGGGTGTGGCCCATTGGCTGGGTGTGGCCCATTGGCTGGGTGTGGCCCATTGGGTGGGCGTGGCTGCAGTGGTAACGGCAGGCTGGGTGGGACTAAAAAGTTCAATCAATCAATTCCAACTTTGCAAGATCTTTTTTTTCCCGTGAGAAGTTGAAATTGACTGATTGATTGAACCATTTTTTTTTTTGCACATGATGGCAGAGGCCTAAAGCGAAAAGGTTTTATAAAACCCAGCTGAAGGCCTAGGACTGGGGCGATGGCATGCGTGCCCACAGAGAGGGCTCTGAGTGCCACCTCTGGCACCCGTGCCATAGGTTCGCCACCACTGCTCTAGGACATTGACTGTAATTCTTCCAGGTTTCTGACAGGTTTTTCCCCCAAACACAATTGGAGAAGGTAGGTTATGGCCCTTTCTTGTTTGGCGCTAACGATCCTGCTTGAGGGCCAAAATGAGGTCAAGGACCATCCCAAGTAATATAGAATTTACTTTAAGTTGTTGTTGTTAACTTGTTGCTTTTCTTGCAGTAAAAATTTCAAGATGAAGTTTGGTGTGCATAACAAAAATATACAAAATGAGGATGAACAGATAAGAAGCCCAAAGGAGAAGTTCATTTGTCCCAATAAGAAATACAATGAAGTAGTGGACAAAGATATCATGTTGATCAAGCTGGACAGTCCTGTTAGCAACAGTGAACACATCGCGCCTCTCAGCTTGCCTTCCAGCCCTCCCAGTGTGGGCTCAGTTTGCCGTATTATGGGATGGGGATCAATCACACCTGTTGAAGGTAGGGATCTCGGTCTATAATCTCAGACGCAGCTTCTGATGTAACATCAACTAGGTTTTAGGGTCCCACTATGTCACCCATGAATATTGGAATGTGTACGGACAATGGGATTCCCTAAGATTCCATTTCTTCATCAGTTCCACACCCACAAGGTCCTTGGAATAAAAGAAATAAGTAAGGAACTGGCATGCTGTATAGCTAAAAAAAAACCTATAGGATCAGGTTTATTTATAGCAGTGCTGTTGGGAATCAGAAAAGTCCCATTAGCATGGCAGTCTTGTGTGGCTTCATTACCTTTAATAATGGGGTGTTTTGTGAATGGCCATGGCCGTTTTGGAAATGGAGAAGTCTCCCGCGGTGGATGTTTTCAGAGTATATTTACCACTTGCTCTCAAAATGCCAACTATGAATTCAAAAACATGGTCTATCCTTGGATGGATATAAAATCTCTTTGGATGGTTGCAGAGGACTTCTTCCTTTTAGGTCCTGGTGGTGCAGTAGTTAGAATGCAATATAATAATAATAGAAATCATCATCATCATCATCATCTAGTCCAACCCCCTGCTCAGGCAGGAAACCCTATACCATTTCGGAGAAACGGCTGTTTTAAGCTTCTTCTTAAAAACTTCCAGTGTTGGAGCACTTCTGGAGGCAGGTTGTTCCACTGGTTAATTGTTCTAACTGTCAGGAAGTTTCTCCTTAGTTCTAGGTTGCTTCTCTCCTAGATTAGTTTCCATCCGTTGCTTCTCGTCCTGCCTTCAGGCGCTTTGGAGAATAGCTTGACTCCCTCTTCTTTGGGGCAGCCCCTGAGATATTGGAACACTGCTATCATGTCCCTCCACGTCCTTCTCTTCGTTAAACTAGACATACCCAATTCCAGCAACCATTCCTTATATGTTTTAGCCTCCAGTCCCCTAATCATCTTTGTTGCTCTTCTCTGTACTCTTTCTAGAGTCTCAACATCTTTTTTACATCATAGTGACCAAAACTGGATGCAGTATTCCAAGTGTGGCCTTACTAAGGCATTGTAAAGTTGTATTAACACTTCACGTGATCTTGATTCTATCCCTCTGTTAATGCAGCCCAGCACTGTGTTGGCTTTTTTGGCAGCTGCAGCACACTGATGACTCATATTTAAGTGATTGTCCACTAGGTCTCCAAGAGGGCGATCTCTGCTCCCAGCCTGGAATTCAATCCTGGCGGGGCTCAAGGTTGACTCAGCCTTCCATCCTTTTGAGGTTGATAAAAGGAAGACGCAGATTATTGAGGGCAATATGCTGATATTGTAAATCACCCAGAGAGTGCAGTATATAGGTCTAAGTGCTATTGCTAGTAAGGCCATGGAAGTGTTACGTGCACTCTCAGCTTTAGCTTATGGTCATCCACACATTCAAGCCTGCCAAGATAGGTAGATCTTGTAAGCCCACCTTGTTTTCTACCTAGGTTTCTACCAAATAGGTGTAGCTAGAGCATACAAGTCACACAGCCTTGGTCAAGAGCTGGGAAATAATTAAGGACTCACACAAATAGTTTTCAATTAATCACTGAGGCACCACAGGTTTTTTGGAATACATGGAGACCCAGTGAATTTAAAGTAACAGCAAAACTTTATTGCTTGTAATGTAAATTTTCTCTTTCTCATATGCACACATGCACCCATCCATGTTTAGCACATCCTTCTCAATTAGGCTGCCAGGCACCAGCAAGAGGGACAGAAATTCCTAAGTTGTGGATCCAAAGATGACTCAAGGAGTGGGTGACCCCTTTGTATCCTCAAAAGTTCTTGATTTGTTGATTAGCTGGGATTGGGGTTTATTTCATATTCTCAGGGTCAACTTTGTCTGATTCAGATGACATTTTTCCTTTGTTTCCTTAGACTTATTTCCACCTCATCTGTCCTCCCCAAGGGATCTTTTGGACAAGATTCCTGATTTTTTGTTCTTGTACACAATACAAACTTACAGGTCTGCTTCATCTTCAGATATGGAAGTTTCAGTATGCTGGCTGAGGAATTTTGGGAGTGGAAGTTCACAAGTCTTAAAGTTGCCAAGTTTGGAGACCCCCGTTCTAGGTCATCTCCAGGGGATGCGAGATCAGTTCTGTGACTTTTGAACTAGCAAAAGCCCCACTTTTCCAACAAGGGAATCTTTGCATAGAGTGCTGGAGAAATTTGAGAAGCCTTCAAATGCCCATCAGCTGATTTAAGACCTATTGATATCTTGAGAAATTTTTTTTAACTAAATCTGTTTTTCCAAGAAGTCCCTTTGAACGGCTTTGAAAGACAATACTTCCTATTCCAGGCAATGAGATCAGCTCCACTGGTTGGAGACAATGGAAATTATAGTTCTATGCATCTAGGTGGTAAATTGTGAAAGGTAGAATTTTGGCTATTTTTTATTTTATTTTTTCAGTGACTTTTCCCGATGTCCCTTATTGTGCTAACATTAACCTACTCGATGATGTGGAGTGTAAACCAGGTTATCCAGAGTTGCTGCCAGAATACAAAACATTGTGTGCAGGTATCCTGGAAGGAGGCATAGATACATGTGGGGTAAGATGATCCGTTTTAAGACAGACTCCTAAAGAAATGATGCCAATTTTAGAAGCTATGACAGAGATCGAGCCTTGAAGGCATCTTGTAGAATCATACAAAGTTACGGCTTTTTCTAACTGAAGTGCCTTCTAGGTGTCTAGATTTCCAGACTTCCCAATACTGGTGATTCTGGTGGGGAAAACTCAAGGAGTTAAATTCTTCTATAAGGATCCTGGATTGGGGAACATGGAAGTGAAACATTGGGGGCTATATGTTTAATGGATGAAGGGAGGGAATTGTTTGCTCCACTTCCCATTCATAGATACGGTAGTAATGTTTCATGTTTGATTTTTCTCAACAGTTTGACTCTGGGGCACCCCTCATCTCTAATGGACAATTCCAGGGTATTGTATCTTATGGGGGGCATCCTTGTGGCCAAAGTGGTAAGCCTGGTATCTACACCAAGGTCTTTCATTATAATGCCTGGATGAAGAGCATTATTGCAGGAAATACAGCTGCAACTTGCCTCCCGTGAAAACTGTAAATGTAACATATTAGTACATCTCTTCTATATCCCTAACCATATCCGACTGCATTGGAATATATTCCCAGGCAGTAAGCTTTTTTTAGACTCAAATAGGACTGCCTTTGGAGTAAGAAATGCTCAAAATAGTGCTGCAGGGATCATGTCCCATTTAATTTCAGTATAAAACAATCTCAGTAAAATGGAGTCCTGTTTTAGGGTCAGTGCAAATTTTTCTGACTCTAAAATGGACCATTCCAAATATTTTAAGCTCTGAATATCTTTCCATTTCTGACCACTTCTGGGACAGTGGGGTCCTTGATGCTCTCTGAGCTTGTCTTCTTGCAGACGTTTCATTACCCAGCTAGGTAACATCATCAGTGCTAGAATATTCTCTTCTATTGGTACTTCTGTGGCATTTACAATACGCTCATATGGAGTCATGCAGTCACCCCACAAACATATCCATATACTCAGGTCCCACTGTTGCCTAAAAAGGATCCCAGATTAACCTCCACTTCCCAATCACCAAATAGAGTCTTTTGAGAATCATGTTTTCATGTAAATTCTCAAGTATCCACAGCAATAAAATCGTATAAATCGTCACTTGTTTTCTGATCCTTTGGTTTTGCAAAGGAATGGCCTGTTAAATGGCAGCATTTGACCAACTGGGCTTAAAAGCTGAAGAAGGTCTGACCTGGACTTCCGGTTTTGCGTGCTTGAAACTGAATGAGGAATTTGATCTTTTCTTTTCTATTCTATATTTAATTTCCTGGAAAAGATCCCCAAGAAGCAAAATACCTCCAAAAGGGAAGGAGGGGGGACTTCCGCCCCACCCTTATACTAACGGAAGTGGCAAATTAATCTTTTTATGGAGGATCAAAATATATGGAAGTGAAACAAATATAAAACCTGAATTTAAAACTAAAATCTGAATAAATCTAAAATTGTTGAATGTTTAAGACTCATTCTGTAGATTATTGTTCAATTTGAAAATTGAAAAACAAATAGATGCTGACACCTAGTGGTGGATGAAGACTATGGCAGCTATGACTTTAATATAAGACTTGGCAAAGCCTGGGAAAAGCTAATCTATGTTTGTGACCTTCAAAGCTGTGACAAAAAAAGAGACAATAATCTGGGCTGTAGAGAAAGAGAATTATAAATTTCAGGAAAAAAATCTTTTTTGAATTATTTGAATTACAAATATCTATTTAATCGGGACTCTAAAGCTATTTGCAGAAAAAAGAAAAGAAGAGAAAAACTCAAATTCTTGGCCATCATGGATCAGAGACATGTAGAAAGAATATATCAAGAAAACATAAATACTCCACAGGAGGAGATATATATTATACTGCAAATAATTCAAACAACAATGATTTTAAACCACAAAGAAATCCAAAATAACTTTGAAAATATAAATCAATCTATTTCCAAGTTAACTCTACAACAAAAATAATTCCCAGAAACAACAACAGAGAAGGAGCAGATAAAACAGATAAATGGATACAAAATTGAGAATAGAGATTTAAAGATGGTACTTAACAAAACAAGGAAACATGATTTAATCCTGGTGGGGGAAAAAATCACAAGAAATGGAAAACAACTTATCCCTTAAGACTGCAAAATAAATCTGAGGACAAGAAAACAGATTGGATAAAATGGGCTGTAGAAATGTCAGGAACATCGGAGAGAAAGGAAGTGATAAGAGAAGCAGAGAGAAAGAAAAAGAAAAAGATTTTCAACAAACATGGAAAGGCAGAAGCCCCGTACAAAGACACTTCATCTGATTTACTTTTTATATCTACATTAACATTTATGAACATATGGAAAAACCTTCTGACTCAGCAAAATACATTGATTAAGAAAGATACCGGGCAAAGGAAACAGACCAATGTGGAAATCAAAAAAATAGATGATGGGATCTACCAGAGAGAATACTTTAAAAAGAAACATTTGTTTGAATATGGTTAAAGAAATAGAAAAGATTTGGAATATATATGTCACTCTAAGAGGGATGAATCCCCTAAATAATATGGTATGCTTTCCCCCCTTTTTTATTCTATTTCTTTATATGAGTAATATAAAAAAGTTGAAATGGCTTAGATAAAGGAAATGTTTTAGATATTTAAATCTGATTGAATTTCAGAAAATTATAATGGATAAAAATGTTTTGAATAAGAATTAAAGGACTAAATGACTAGATGTAAAATGGAATATTTAAAGATTAAACATATTTTTAATTATGGTTAAAAAGCATAAGAAATCTTGGAAACAAATATATATTAGCTTAGGAGGGATATATATTTTAAGTAGTATGTTGTTTTTTTATGTTTCTTTACTCTTGCTCTCCTTTTTTTCTTTCTTTTCACTGTTTTCTCTATTCCATAAGAAACGTAAAAGTGTGAAATGATAGAAAAAATAGAGTTAAATTTTTAAATGTAATTAATTTTTGAGAAAATCTTAACCAGTAAGAATACTTAGAATCTTGTGGGAGAAACAAATTTAAATAAGAACTATAACAGGATCTATGATAAGGCAACCAGAATGATTGGATAGAAAAGAAATATTATATTGAAGTGATTATTATTTTTAGGAATATTGGGGGAAATTATATATTTAATTGTTATCTATCAAAACAATAAGAATTGTATTAACTCAATGTTTGCAAAAGAGGATATTTTGGGGAAAAGAGGAAATCAGTTAAAACTATTAAGTGGATTATGGATTATAGAAATAAATTGTTAGTGATTGTTTTACAAATGTAAACCCAGAAAACACACTGTTCACTAATTATTTAATGATTTATGTTTAAAAAAATCAATAAATTACAAAAAAAAAGAAAAAGGTCTGACTTGGTGGAAAGGATACTACTAGAGTGGGAAATTGGGGGGAAAAAATTCTGAAGGATGGCAATGAAGCTCACAATTGTTTAGGTTCATATAGGTCAGGAAGCCATCACCAAACCAACCTGTTCGATCGCCTAATGCAATGTGTAAAGCCAACTGACGTTTGTTCCTACCATTGATGGACTGCTAGCAGAGATCAGATCATTAAATAACCTAAACTGAGCTAGGTTTGATTTTGCTATTATTGAGAACTCGGCGTCCATCTTAGTTAGTCCTCCCTTGGCAGTCCTTTAACAGGACTCATTCTCGGATAAATCTACCTTGACCCTTCCTTTCTTCTACAAACCAAATACATTGTTCTTAACCTGTTTAATTCAATAGTATGTAACGTAGCGATAATCATCTTGGATAGATTTTTGACCCAATCAGGACAGGCACATTAAAGGCTATTAATCGTGAATGCTTCCAAGCTGGGAGAAATACGGTCCAACTATCAGGTGCAGGGGATGCCCTCATTTCTTGCTTGTGAGTACCCCAGCAGTATCTAGTGGGCACTGCGAGAAACAAAATCTTGGACCGAGATAGGCTTTGGTCAATCTAGCAGAGCTATTTATGCCCTGTTATCTAAAGCAGGGGTGAGAAGCCATCAAATACATCACTGGAAGAACTGTATGTTTAACTTTTATTAATATTTCATGTAAATAAAATTAAGTCAAACTGAGTGTCTGGCCCAGCTCCAGGAAAGCTGCATCCCAGTGGACCATTCAAAAACTAAGCAAATCTGTTGAGCCAGAAAAAAAAAAGTTAAGCTCCTGGATCTTTGCGTTGTGTGAACCCAGCCAATGATGCTTATGGCCCAAGACTACAAGCATAAGTTGTATTTTTAGGAATGGCTAAAGGAAATCAAACATGGACAGGCCAAGCAACCAGTAGCCTTGCAGTTTCTTTGAATGTAGTAAGACTGATATGAAAAAAATGGAAAAGAAACTCTTAAGAATATGAATAGATGATATTTTCAGTCAATGTGTAAGAAAGTCAATTTCTTCCTTGCACCCATCCAAAAATACCACCATTTGTTTATGCAAATGAAAGCATGGCTAAAAACATGGTCATTTTTTACAAGGCAAGAATAACACTGTGTTAGGACTCCAAAGAGGTTCAAAAACAGAGTTCTCTACCAACAGGAGTTCTGGTGCAATATTTATGAGATCAGAAGAAAAGGGGGAGAAAAGCCAGCTACAAATTTGTTTTCTACCAATATCCTCCAATCTGCTGCTAAAGAGAAAAGAGTCTGCTGTGTTCAAAGGGTGTGTGATATGCAATCTACAGCTGGCCCATCAGGTGAGTTCTGATTTGTACATCAGAATGGCTGCTTTAAAATCTAAGGCTAAGCCAGTGGTAGTGAAGCTATGGCACAGGTGCCAGAGGCGGCACTCGGAGCCCTCTCTGTGGGCATGCGCGCTGTCGCCCCAGTCCTAGGCCTTCAGCTGGGTTTTATAAAACCTTTTTGCTTTAGGCCTCCACCGCCATGTGCAAAAAAAAAAAAGAGGTTCAATCAATCAATTTCAGTTTCTCGCGGGGAAAAAAAGAACTCGCAAAGTTGGAATTGATTGATTGAACTTTTTAGTCCCACCCACTTCTGCCGTTACCACTGCAGCCATGCCCACCCAATTGGCCACACCCAGCCAATGGGCCACACCACCTGGCACTCAACAATACATAAGTGGGTTTTAGGTTGCAGTTTGGGCACTCGGTCTCTAAAAGGTTCGCCATCACTGGGCTAAGCCATTGACAATAACATTACACAAAGCTCAAGAGAGAGAGGTTGGTCTGCCAATTAGAACATTACTTGTTTTCTAGCAAATAATCAGTCCTTTTTGGAATCTCTAGGAAGAGATTCCTAGATGGATATTTCATGGTGTGGCTGGTGCTAAAAATGGCAGCGCTGGTTTCCTGGATGGGTCTGCCCAGTCTCACGGCAAGTCTCCAGGGGACTCCCCATAGGATCTAGCCAAAGCAGACCTGAAACAATCCAGCAAAATATGCACAGCCATGTGGAGTTTGTAATGTGGAAATTTTGCTAGCAATGACAACTCTATACCCACAGCACACAAATTGACAAGGGGAAAGTGATAAGCATTAGGCAGGAGCCCAGCATTACTTAACCATCTCTACATTGAGATGCTTCTCCAACTGAAAGGTTCTGGAACAGCATTCAAATGATGCTCAAGAGATTTCAGCTATGACCTAAGCCAAGTCTCCTAAAAAAAAAAAAAAAGGCATGCCCAGGAGATCAACCTCTCCAAAACACAAGACAGTGCTCTGGAAGAAAAAAAAAAAAGCAAAATTCTCTACTACTGACTGCTAGTGGATGGGTAAATAAAAGTGGATTCACCTAAGCAAATTTTGGAGAGTTGAGGAGAGATGTTATCCGCAGAAGAGGCTATGCAAAAACCGGCTCAGATACATCAGTTCAATCCGAGTTAAGTGGTGTGTTATTATATTTTTGGGGGGTGGGGGCAAGGCGTTTCTTCTGAAGGACTCACAAGTAGGTACATACATTCCTTTGATCACTGTTTCTCAATAAGAGTGATGCCGTTAGAACTGTAACTCTTCCATACAATGATGCTTCTCAATTATGTCCTGAAAGAGAGGGACAAGAAATATTTTGAACACAATCTTTCTTATCCATAATGCAGAGACGCATTCACATGCATCAATTATACCAACAAGGTAGTTCTGCCAGCAGCCCCAACTTTGATATTGATTGGGGAACCTACTGTCACATGGAGCTGTTTTGTAGTTCTCTATCTTGCTTCTTATGGATTCAGACATTTTCTGAAAATAGATATGAAATCAGGAAAATGATATATCCTGGTGCTTCAAAATGTCAACTATTAGAAGACATTTCCTTAGGAAAAAGATCAGGTTTCCCCATGGCAATTTTATTCCCCAAATAATTTAATACAGGATTGCCCTAGATATTTTATTCTAAGTAGAACCCTGCTCACAAATCATTGTCTACTCCCTATCATATGCCTTCTTACTCTCTTGTAATCCCTTCCTCTATAATGAATGTAAAAACCAACATGAATTATTTTCTAATTATCTCAGTGCTGGAGTGAGCATTCCAAAGGACAGAGGAATGGGGGAAGGGGCTGCAAGAGCTACCCTTTTACTTGGCTTCCTTGTGAGTCAGGTTTTGGAAAGGGTTTCCCACTCTTTGTCCTCACCCAGATGTTTGGGATAGTATTCTTTGGACACTACAAAGCAGGGATCTTCAAAGTTGGCCCTTTTATGACTTGTGGACTTAAAATCCCAGAATTCCTCAGCCAGGCACATTTGTGGTCATGTGATTGGACCTAGTAACAGTTTTGTTTAACAACTGAGTTCCCTGTCAAGGACTCCTGGTACAGTCTGATTCTCCTAGCTGCTATCAGTGAAACAAATTAAATCTTCTGCTCACATCAGTTATAGAAATATGTCTGGAACTCCTTTCTGCTACATAGAAAAAAACCTTGTTATCCTTACCAGTGACCAACAGCTGTTTTAATCTAATACATTAACATGCCTCTCTGTTTTAAAAAACTTTCTGATAACAGACTGGAGATATGGTTTCATCCTTAAATTTTACAGCAGACAAGCTAGATTTTAGCAAATCAGTTCTAGATATATATTCTAGCCTACTGAACAGAAATGATATATATGAACATAAGGCCTCAGAATGATCACATGTCAAGAAATTGGAAGCAGATACTTTATTCTGCAGTTCTGTTTGCTGGCTTTGGCCCAAAATAATAGAAATGGGTGTGGTTGGTAGGATAATTAGATTAATAAACAATTAAACATCTGAACCTTGAACAGATGACTAAATAAACATCTTGATTTTGTGGGTTCAGTCTAGATGCAGTTTGAAAGAAACTTGCATCTACCCAAGTGATAGTTTCTAAAAAGCTCCTAAAATATTTCAATTGAATAAAGGGAAGAAAGCATAAGTTTTCATTAAATTGCTAGTTGTGTCCCTTTAATTGAGACTTCATGATACTTTACATAAGAGAAGAGCACCTTTCCTAAAATGATTACCTGGGGGGGGAATGAAAGGTACAAAGGTATCTTGCCTGCAGAAAGGAAAACAATAACAAAAATGACATGCCACATGTGATACAGTGTGCCCCTTACTGTAGTATTAAGTGCTGAAGATTTATACACATTAACTGGGTTCAACAGCAGTCTATGCTCAGATACAAAACAGTTGTTGTGTTCTCACAAAGAAAATAATTGTATGAGGGCTTCACTTGTGACTGACAGGACTGACAGGGCTTCACTTGTGACTGACAGTGGCTTCCCACCATTCACTAAACCATAGTTACTGCCCCATTCCATTTCAAGACTAACCCAGCTTTGGTGTGAATTCTGCTATTAGAAATTCAAGCTATTTTAGCAAAATCAAGGCAAAAGCAAGGGGTGGGGAAGGACCTTGATGCCCAAATCTGATGTACCCCAACCTTCTTGCCAATGTTCCTCATCTTCATGTAAGTGCTAATCTATGATGAAAAGACAAGACAAGCTATCTGGGCCAATACTGTCACCCAATCCCCCAACTAATGATGATGATGGTTTATTAAACTTGTGCAATAGTGTCATTTGGTTGCAAGGTTAACTTTTGTATTAAGTCTGCTTGGGTGCACATTCTTTTCAAACAGTTTTCTTTTGCTACTGGAAGCCCTCGACTTACAACAGTTCATTTAGTGATTGTTCAAAATTACAACAGCATTTTTCACACTTATGACCGTTGCAGCTTCTCCACAGTCATGCAATTTACATGCCAATGCTTGACAACTGGTTCGTATTTATGCTGGCTGCAGTGTCCCGGGATCACATGATCATCTTTCGTGACCTTCTGATAAGCCAAGTCAATGGGGGAAGCCAGATTCGCTTAACAACGGTGTTACCAACTTAACTGATTTTACTAATTTAATAACTGCAGTGATCTGCTAAAAAATGTCGCAAGAAAAGTCATAACATGGGCCAAAATTCACTTAACAAATTTCTCACTTGTGCAACATAAATTTTGGGCTCAACTGTGGTCATTAAGTCGAGGACTACCTGTATTACAGAGAAGACTGTCTTTGGGTGAGGCCACAAAGGGCTTGGTCTGAATTGGCATTTATCTGATTGAGAAGAACAAGACAGCCGTTTGTCTGAAATGGTGTAGGGTTCCTGCCTGGGCAGGGGGTTGGACTCGATGACCTCCAAGGTCCCTTCCAACTTTATTATTATTATTATTATTAAGATTAAAGCAAATTGAGAGGGCAGATTTCACCCAAACCGACCTCCTCCACCCCCTCCCTCCCTCCCTCCCTGAGCCCCCTTTTATGTAGTAATTGGGGGGGGGTGCTGTAATGTATTGAGGTGAAGTACATGGAATTGTTGAAAAAATGGTGATAGGACTCTGTCAGTTAAGAGCCAGACTTGCTATCTACATGCTAATTATCTTGTGTTAAAGCGGGAACTAATGCTTGAATCCTATTGGCTGCCACCTAGTTGTTGAGTGTATAAATAGGGGTGGAGCTGCAGTTATCCAGGCTTCTGTTTAAACCTTTAATAAAGTGTTGTTTGTTCACCTGCTACTTCATCGATGCCTCACTGAGCACCAAACTTAACAAGTTCCAAGAATAAAAAGGGGAGGCGATCAAGGAAAATAGGACTGTCTGCATGAGCTCCTTCCTTGACAGATGCCCGAGGAAGGCAAGGCAGGTTCCCCATCAACAGAACCAGAACTGTGGCTGTTTGGGGTCCAAACCTCCCGAAGGACCCCGGCCTCCTCCTCTTGCTGCCACCGCATCCCCTGGACTCCAACCTTCCTCACCCTTAGAGATGGGAAGGCCTGGGAAAAAACTGGAAAAATTGAGGGGGGAGAGAGGTTTTTTTCTCCATATTTTTCCAAATGGTTTTGGGGGAAAAAGAGGGGAGGAGAACTGTTTTTTCCTCATTTTTCCAGCGGTTTTTCCCCCCAGGCTTTCCCATCTCTACCCATCCCCAAAACTGATATGCCAATGGCCATGAGGATGCAGACTTCGACCCAAAGACCCGGATGGGCGCGTCTCCCCTATTAGGGTTTTTTGCTTTACAGAAGGGTCTGTTTTTATTGAGATACATATCCAGTCTTGTTATCAGTGTTCTTTTGTGATTCATGCTTAGTGGTGGGATTCAGCTGGTTCGCACAACTTCGGCAGAACAGGTAGCTAATTTTTTGTTGCCCAGGCCCAGAATGGACATCCGGAAGCGGCATCCACAAAGATAACCGGCTGTTCACCTATTTGAATCCCACCACTGTTCAGGCTGCATGATATAGAGCCAAGTTACATAAGGAGGTGAAGGGTTCTGGAACAAAGGGAAATTGTTTATTCTAACTGTTGCTTTTTGCTTTTTATAATCAGCTATTGCACCAGAGAAATTTCATGCAAGTTTGGGAAACGTGGGATGGGATATACTGAAGGAGGGAATAAGGGAGTGTACAGGAATGATTGATGGCTTTCTTATGATGTAATGGCTCTGTTGTCTGATTTTCATTGATTAACAAAGTGTATAAAGCAATGCTATCAACTTTCTAAGACGTGACACTTCTGGACGTAACTCTGCCAGCGTTCCAGATTGTTGGCCACCCAGCTGCTTAATTTGATCAAATAACATGCTGCTTAATCAAGAAGTCTCTGCTTGGGTTATCTAATTAGATTAATATGGTATGTCAAGTTTAAGTAAGGGACTGGGACCTTACAGCAGAATGCATGTATTTCATTTGTATGGTGCCAAACACAGTGGGGTTTTTTTCCCCAGGCTTTCCCATCTCTACCAATCCCCAAAACCGATGTGCCAATGGCCTGGAAGATGCAGCCTGCAACCCAAAGACCCGTACTGGTGCGTCTCCACGTCAGAGTGGAGGCACCATGAGCACTGGGGCTTCCTGCACTCTTCCCAAGGGTCAGCACAGCCAGGAAACCCCCTCTGAGGATGGAAGCAAGGCCCGGAGCAGCCAGACACCTCTCCCCGGCCGGCTGCAAGCGAGCTCCTGGCTTCTTATCGCAACGAGGCCGACGAAGCAGTGGCTTCCTCAAAGTGACTTTCACCTGTAGAACAGGCCACCAAGACGCTGGAATCAGTGACAGGGAGGCTACAGCAGCATTGGAAGAACGGGCGCAAGGACGCTGTAGCTCTGCCCCTCGTTTTCCTGTTGGGTCCCAACCCCAAAAGCGCAGCTGCTTCTAGAGCGGAGGTGGGGAACTATGGCTCCCCTTATGACTTGTGGACTTCAAGTCCCAGAATTCCTGAGCCATTTTGGTACCATAACTGGATACCCTTTCCCCAGTTGTACAGACTTCAGCTTCCCTAATTCTCCACAATTACCATCCTGACTGGGAAATTCTAGGAGTTGAAGTCCAGGTGTCTGGAGAGGATGATATTGAAAGGTTAAGGCTAATTTTAAACAAGTCAAATTCAGTTGCCCCCACTATTCATAATACAGAAACACACCACCCAAACAAATGGGTCAACTGAGTGTATGGTTCCCTTTATATGGTCTAACTGTCCTGGCTTTTTTAGGTTTAAAAATATTTCCAGTTAAAAGAAAAAAAAATCTGTTTTCCTTCAATCCTAAAGTTCAAGTGAATTCTGCACCAACATCTCACATAGACTGCATTAATCACATATTAGGTTTTTTGCTTTCTGGAAGGGTCTTTTTTTATTGAGATACATATCCAGTCTTGTTATCAGTGTTCTTTCGTGCTTCAGGCTCAAGGGTGGGCTTCAGCTGGTTCGCACCACTTCGGCAGAACCGGTAGCTAATTTTTTGTTGCCCAGGCCCAGAATGGACTTCCAGAAGCGGCATCCATACAGAGAACCGGTTGTTCACCTATTTGAATCCCACCACTGTTCAGGCTGCATGATATAGAGCCAAGTTACATAAGGATGTGAAGGGTTCTGGAACAAAGGGAAATTGTTTAGTCTGTTGGTTTCTTGCTTTTTGTAATCAGCTTTTGTACCAGAGAAATTTCATGCAAACTTAGGAAACGTGTACATGGATGGAGGGAATAAGGGAGTGGCTTTCTTATGATGTCTTTCTTATGATGTAATGGCTCTGTTGTCTGATTTCCATTGGCTAACAAAGTGTATAAAGCAATGCTACCAACTTTCTAAGACAGGACACTTCTGGGCGTAACTCTGTCAGCGTTCCAGATTGTTGGCCACCCAGCTGCTTAATTTGATCAAATAAAGTGCTGCTTGATCAAGAAGTCTCCACTTGGGTTATCTGATTAGATTGATACGTATATCAAGTTTAAGTAAGGGATTGGAATCTTACAGGTGAGAAATTGGTGTTTTTTCCACATCTGTTGTTCTACCTCGGAATGGAAGACAACAAAATGCAAACTGTGCATTCTTGCCAAAATTGTTCCCCATTTCTAAATTCCAGGCAAACAGCTTGCCACGCAGAGTTGAAGCTATGGTTCTGATCAGAGTGCTAGCAAACCTACTGATACTACAGCTTTCTTACGGTAAGAGCCTGGACAATGGAGCAAAGGGTAGACGGAGCTTTAGGTATCTTTTTCGGTTTAAACCTCCAGTTACAGGAGTAAACTTGCATGTAATTATTAATTGTAGATATACAAGCAGGTCACAAGTAGAGAGTGGGTGAAGAAGGCCCGGTTGATGCAAATGCTGAAGACCATTGCTGTATTTGTAATGATAGTATGAATTGATACATTTATTCATATCAGCAAAACTAGCCAGTTAAAAATATATAATCCCAAATATGGTCAGCTTCCTTTCATGTTTCTATTTATTTGGCAACTGACTTCAATAGAGGAAGATAACTTATTAATTAATATAAGATGCATTGAGAAAAAAGTTGGGAGGGGTTTTCAGTGTTAAGGTGGTCTTTAAAAAATGTTGTATGAGATGGCCATTGATTTTTGTCCAAACTGGTAAAATAAATCTGTTGGATTTAACCTAGCTCCCATTCTGTTAGATTTGCTGCATTATACAGTGTGCAATATCTGGGTCATTGCTTCTGAAACAAATATCAAAACCGGTATGTAGGGATTTTATTGCCATCAATGTTGGCTCAAACTGTTTTTAGTGAACTAAATACTAATATGTTATCAACTTCCCATAGATTGAATTCCATTTTCATCAATCACTTCCCCACTTTCACTCCTTCTGTTCCCTATTCTCCCCATCATGAGGCCATGTATTTTGCTTAGCAATGCAGTACAGCAAGATCAGACTCTGGACCAAATGCTTCTAAATGTCCATCCTTTTTAGAAGCTCATCTGAACTATTCTTCTTACTTCAACTAATTAGCGTAATCTGACTGGCAGTGATACCATTAAGTTACTGACCTCAATTTCTCCATAATATTCAAACAATCTTATCAATCACAATTTTCACAATAATTAACATCTAAATATCCAAATTTTCCACTTAAATATATCTGGTCTTATGAGAAGCTATGGCATATGTTGCTTCACTTCTCCACTGCTCAGTAACTTTCTTCAGTGCCATTGTAAATTTGAATGGTCACTAAAAGAATTGTTGTAAGTCCAGAATTACCTGTATTAATAACTGATTGGAAAGTATTAAACATTGGTCTCCAGCTTTGCTTGTACAAGCAGTTAAGGTAATTTACCTACATGGGCATAGACATATATATGATTTGCAAATAATCCATTTGATTCTACTGGTTTGATGCTGGTGTCCCACAGTCATCTCTTACCCTCCAAAATTAGTGTACTGATAAATTGAAAGATAAAAAGGACAAGTATAGAAAGTGGAAAGAGGGGCACATAACTAAGTCAGAATATCAGCAAATAGCCCGAGCCTGCAAAGATGAAGTGAGGAAAGCCAAGCTCAAAATGAACTAACGCTTGTGACCAAAGTAAAAAATAACAAAAAAAGCTTCTTTCAACATGTAAAAAACAAGAAAAAAGTGAAGGGAATAATTGGTCCATTAGTGGGGATAAGTGGCAAGAAGGTGACAAGGAACAGGGAGAAAGCAAAATTATTTAACTCGTTTTTTGCATCTGACTTTACACAAAGGGAAAAAACAGACCAACCTACCAAAAATAGTGCCATAAAAAAACAGAATAGAAACGCAAGTTAAGATAGGCAAGAAAATGGTAAGTGAGCACCTGTCCAGCCTAAATGAGTTCAAATCACCAGGACCAGATGGATTACACCCCAGGGTTCTCAGGGAACTTGCAGATGTGATCTCAAAACTATTTAACTATATTTTTCAAAGATCCTGGAGCACTGGGGAACTACCGGAGGACTGGAAAAGAGCTGATGTGGTTTCCATCTTCAAAAAAGGGGAAAAAATGGACCCAGGAAATTACAGACCTATCAGCCTGACCTCAATACCTGGGAAGAATTTGGAAAAGATAATCAAACAACGAATCAGCGAACACCTAGAGGCAAACAAAGTCATTACTAAAAGCCAACATGGGTTTGTCAAAAACAGATCATCCCAGACAAATCTTATTGCATTCTTTGACCAAGTGACAAAATTAGTGGATCAGAGGAATGCTGTGGATATAATTTACTTGGACTTCAGTAAGGCATTTGATAAAGTAGATCACAACCTACTACTTGATAAGATAGAAAAATGTGGGTTAGACAGCATCACCACCAGATGGATCCGTAGCTGGCTGACCGGCCGTACTCAGCGTGTGGTCCTCAATAGAACTGCATCTACATGGAGGGAAGTGTGTAGTGGGATGCTCCAGGGCTCTGTTCTGGGCCCAGTGCTCTTCAACATCTTCATCAACGATTTGGACACGGGGATAGATGCTGAAATCATCAAATTTGCTAGATGACACCAAGCTGGCAGGAATAGCCAATACTCCAGAAGACAGGCTTAAGATACAGGAGGATCTGGACAGACTTGAACACTGGGCGCTATCTAACAAAATGAAATTCAATGGTGAAAAAAGTAAGGTTCTACATTTAGGCAAGAAAAACCAAATGCACAGGTATAGTATAGGGGGTACCTTGCTCAATAGTAGTAACTGTGAGAGGGACCTCGGAGTCCTAGTGGACAATCACTTAAATATGAGCCAGCAGTGTGCTGCACTGCCAAAAAGGCCAACACAGTGCTAGGCTGCATTAACAGAGGGATAGAATCAAGATCAATGAAGTATTAATACCACTTTACAATGCCTTGGTAAGGCCACACTTGGAATACTGCATCCAGTTTTGGTCACCACGATGTAAAAAAGATGCTGAGACTCTAGAAAGAGTACAGAGAAGAGCAACAAAGATGATTACGGGACTGGAGGCTAAAGCATATAAGGAACGGCTGCTGGAATTGGGTATGTCGAGTTTAATGAAGAGAAGGACGAGGGGGAACATGATAGCAGTGTTCCAGTACCTCAGGGGCTGCCACAAAGAAGAGGGAGTCAAGCTATTTTCCAAAGTGCCTGAAGGCAGGACAAGAAGCAATGGATGGAAACTAATCAAGGAGAGAAGCAACCTAGAACTAAGGAGAAACTTCCTGACAGTTAGAACAATTAACCAGTGGAACAACCTGCCTCCAGAAGCAGTGAATGCTCCAACACTGGAAGTTTTTAAGAAGAGACTGGATGGCCATCTGTCTGAAATGGTATAGGGTTTCCTGCCTGAGCAGGGGATTGGACCAGATGACCTCCAAGGTCCCTTCCAACTTTATTATTATTATTATTATTATTATTATTATTATTATTATTATTATTATTATTATTATTATTATTACTATTACTATTATTATTACTATTATTATTACTACTACTATTATTATTATTATTATTATTATTATTATTATTATTATTATTATTATTATTGCAATTATGTTCTACTCCACAGCCAAACACTGAATGTTTTTCGTTTCTTTGCAGCACAAAGGTCTTCTGAACTGGTCATTGGAGGTGATGAATGTAACATAAATGAACATCGTTTCCTTGTACTCGTGTACACTGACAAGTTGCAATGCGGTGGGACTTTGATCAACCAGGAATGGGTGCTTACTGCTGCACACTGTGATGGGTGAGGGCATTACAGAATGTGGAAGGGTTGAGGGAGATCTTGTTTAGATATCCAGATTTTTTTATAATGTTTCTGCTAGTTTTTAGTGACTTCTCTGTGCATTTTGAATGAATGTTCTGCTTTTACTGCTATTGCTCCTCACAATCATATCTTGAGCAATGCTGTTTATATTTATGGTCGAATTTTCATCTTCTTAACAACAGTATTCATATCTTTCCTTTTTTCTGGGATATAATAATAACAAGAATAACAAAATCTGGAACATTACCTGAATACCATCAGCATTGACAAAATCACCACAGTCAATTGCAAAAGGCAGCCTTACTTGGAACATCCTGTGACAATCCCCGTAATACCATGGAACCACAAAATTTACCTACCACAGGTCCTTGGGAAGGACTTGATAGGTGTATAAAAATGCCAAATCCAGTCTAAATATCTGACTAACTGCACAACTAACCAGAAAATATTAACCATATGCTGCCTCACTCTGGGGGTTTGCCATAAAAAAATGTTTTTTTTAAAAAAAATCAGTAAAACATAAAAGATAAAAAGATGATGAAGTGAGAGGCTTCTCTCTCTCTTATCAAAGGCCTGGGTGAGGAACTACATCTTAATACCTCTTCTAAACAAGAGCAGACTGGGCAATATCCAGATTTTGTGTTCATTTTTATCTATCCCACCATCCTTTGAGATAGGCCGGGTTGAGAGAAGATGTGTGCAATACAAAGTCATAACATTAGTACTGTAACCACATGGGTTCTATCTTTAACACAGCCATCTACAATTAATAAATGCAACATTCACACAATACACCTCCATGTCAATAAAGAGATGGATTCATACTATATGCTGAGCTTTTTGAGTGCTAAACAGCACACAGGTGAAATCACGCTTCATGATTTTGCATAAACAATGGAAATAGCTTATTCAATCACCTTGAATAAATTTCTTGAGGAAACCCAGATCTCTAGGACATTGACTGTAACTCTTCCAGGTTTCAGGTCCTAACAATCCTGCTTGAGGGCCAAAATGAGGTCAAGGACCATTCCAAGTAATATAGAGTTTATTTTAAGTTGTTGTTTTTAACTTGTTGTTTGTTTTGCAGGAGATATATGCACATATACCTTGGTGTGCATAACGAAAGTGTACAATATGAGGATAAGCAGGGAAGATTCCCAAAGAAGAAGTACTTTTGCCTCAGTAGCAAAAACTATACCAAATGGGACAAGGACATCATGTTGATCAGGCTGAACAGACCTGTTAGGAACAGTGCACACATTGCGCCTCTCAGCTTGCCTTCCAACCCTCCCAGTGTGGGCTCAGTTTGCAGTATTATGGGATGGGGCGCAATCACATCTCCTAATGGTAGGGATCTCTGTCTATACTCTCAGAATCAGCGTTTGATGTAACATCAACTGGGTCTAGGGTCCCACTATGTCACCCATGAATATTGGAATGTGGATGGACAATGGAATTCCCTAAGATTTCATTTCTTTATCAGTTCCACACCCACAAGGTCCTTGGAATAAAAGAAATAAGGAACTGGCATGCTGTATAGCTAAAAAAAAAACCTATAGGATTAGGTTTATTTATAGCAGTGCTGTTGGGAATCAGAAAAGTCCCATTAGTCTTGTGTGGCTTCATTACCTTTAATAATGGGGTGTTTTGTGAATGGCCATGGCCGTTTTGGAAATGGAGAAGTCTCCCACGGAGGATGTTTTCAGAGTATATTTACCACTTGCTCTCAAAATACCAAATATGAACTCAAAAACATGGTCTATCCTTCAATGGATATAAAATCTCTGTGGATGGTTCCAGAGGACTTCTTCCTTTTAAGTCCTGCTGGTGCAGTGGTTAGAATGCCGTATTGCTGGCTATCTCTGCTCCCAGCCTGGAATTCGATCCTGACGGGGTCAAGGTTGACTCAGCCTTCCATCCTTTTGAGGTTGATAAAAGGAGGACTCAGATTGTTGGGGGCAATATGCAGATATTGTAAATCACCCAGAGAGTGCAGTATATAGGTCTAAATGCTATTGCTATTGCTAGTAAGGCCATGGAAGTGTTACATGCACTCTCAGCTTTTGCTTATGGTCATCCACACATTCAAGCCTGCCAAGGTAGGTAGATCTTGTAAGCCCACCTTGTTTTCTACCTAGGTTTCTACCAAATAGGTGTAGCTAGAGCAGACAAGTCACACAGCCTTGGTCAAGAGCTGGGAAATAATTAAGGACTCACACAAATAATTTTCAACTAACCACTGAGGCACCACAGGTTTTTTGGAATACATGGAGACCCAGTGAATTTAAAGTAACAGCAAAACTTTACTGCTTGCAATGTAAATTTTCTCTTTCTCATACGCACATATGCACCCAGTGATAGATCACACTAATGATAAATGTGGGAGCTTTGTTCCTACTTATGTGGCGGGCATAAAAGTATAGTAGCTTTTTCCTCTCTTCCCACGGCAGCTGATTCCCCCGCCCCCCCGCCTTGTCCTCTCCTCCTCTGAGATCCATTTCATTACAGGTGGGAGAAGGAAAACTGGTCCAGGCAGTGAAAAGGGAAGAGATCAAGTGGGGGGGCTTTGGAGATGAAAGCTGCTTTGGGTGGATGTTTTGGTCTGCAGCATGTGTTTCCCTTTCCCCTCCTGCCTGCCTTTTCTCTGTTTCNCAAAAGCAGTTGATTATTGCTCAGTGGAACCAGCAGTGGGGTGGGAGGAAGGAATGGATTTCCCTTCTGCTGCCTCTGCCTCAGTGGACAAGACCTCCTTCCAAAAATCTTTCCTAAGATTCTGGCAGGCACAGCTCCAGAACTGAGCTATGCTGGCTCAGGAATTCTGGGAGTTCAAGTCGACGAGTCATAAAAGAGCCAAGGTTTCCCTTCTGCCTTCTTCAGAGAGAGAAGCTCTGAGGGGTCATTAGGATCAATTGTCCTGGAAGGACAGGGGTCCTCTTCCACACCCTCAGTGAATTTCAGCTGGAGGTAGAAAAACGGGCAGTGGCTCAGGCTGAAGAGTCAAATTGTGTGGGCCACATCACACACATGGACAACAAATGTCTACAAGTATAGCTCCCCTTGAGTATCACCTCAACTAATCCTTATTTTCTCCCACCCCATAAGCACTCCCCCCCATACACAATCATATTAATTTTTCACAGGTCATGCTTAACCTAATCAGGCAACTTCAAGGGCTCATTTAAAGAAGAGAAAAGGCCAGGTCTCCCTTCAGAGCCATAGGTGGAGCAGCTGAAGGTGCGATTCGGCACCCATGCTTCAAGACAAAATTTCATTTATTTGTAATTAGAAATAAATATTTCACAATATGTAATTACATATTGTTTTTGTGATTAATCACTATGCTTTAATTATGTTCAATTTGTAACAATGAAGATACATCCTGCATATCAGATATTTACATTACGATTCATAACAGTAGCAAAATTACAGTTATGAAGTAGCAACGGAAATAATTTTATGGTTGGGGGTCACCACAACATGAGGAACTTTATTAAAGGGTCGTGGCATTAGGAAGGTTGAGAACCACTGTTGTACACAATACAAACTTACGGGTCTGCTTCATCTTCAGATATGGAAGTTTCAGTATGCTGGCTGAGGAATTTTGGGAGTGGAAGTTCACAAGTCTTAAAGTTGCCAAGTTTGGAGACCCCCGTTCTAGGTCATCTCCAGGGGATGCGAGATCAGTTCTGTGACTTTTGAACTAGCAAAAGCCCCGCTTTTCCAACAAGGCAATTTTTGCGTAGAGTGCTGGAGAAATTTGAGAACCCTTCAAATGTCCATCAGTTGATTTAAGACCTATTAATATCTTGACAAAAAACATTTAAGTAAATCTGTTTTTCCCAGGAGTCCCTTTGAACAGCTTTGAAAGACAACACTTCCTATTCCAGGCAATGAGATCAGCTCCACTGGTTGGAGACAATGGAAATTGTAGCTCTATGCATCTAGGTGGTAAATTGTGAAAGGCAGAATTTTGCCTATTTTTTATTTTTTTCAGAGACTTATCCCGATGTCCCTCATTGTGCTAACATTAACATACTCGATTATGAGGTATGTCGAGCAGCTTACGCAGGGTTGCCAGCGACAAGCAGAACATTGTGCGCAGGTATCCTGGAAGGAGGCAAAGATTCATGTGTGGTAAGATGATCCGTTTTAAGACAGACTCCTAAGGAAATGATGCCAGTTTTCAAAGCTATGATAGAGATCTAGCCTTGAAGGCATCTTGTAGAAACATACAAAGTTATGGCTTTTGCTGACTCAAGTGCCTTCTAGGTGTCTAGATTTCCAGACATCCCAATATTGGTGATTCTGGTGGGGGAAACTCAATGAGTTAAATTCTTCTACAAGGATCCTGGATTGGGGAACATCGCAGTGAAACATTTGGGGGCTATATGTGAATGGACGATGGGAGGAAATTGTTTGCTCTACTTCCCATTCATAGATATGGTAGTAATGTTTCATGCTTGATTTTTCTCAACAGGGTGACTCTGGGGGACCCCTCATCTGTAATGGAGAAATCCAGGGCATTGTATCTTGGGGGGCCGATACTTGTGCCCAACCGCGTGAGCCTGGCCTCTACACCAATGTCTTCGATTATACTGACTGGATCCAGAACATTATTGCAGGAAATACAGATGCGACCTGCCCCCCGTGAAAACTTTTGAAAAAGTTAAAAGGAGAAAATACATCTCTTCTATATCCTTAACCATATCCAACTACATTGGAATATATTCCCAAGTTAACTCTACAACAAAAATAATTCCCAGAAAACAACAACAGAAAAGGAGCAGATAAAACAGATAAATGGATACAAAATTGAGAATAGAGACTTAAAGATGGGACTTAACAAAACAAGGAAACATGATTTAATCCTGGTGGGGGAAAAAATCACAAGAATTGGAAAACAACTTATCCCTTAAGACTGCAAAATAAATCTGAGGACAAGAAAACAGATTGGATAAAATGGGCTGTAGAAATGTCAGGAACATCGGAGAGAAAGAAAACGATAAGAGAAGCGGAGAGAAAGAAAAAGATTTTCAACAAACATGGAAAGTCAGAAGCCCTGTACAAAGACACTTCATCTGATTTACTTTTTATATCTACATTAACATTTATGAACATATGGAAAAACCTTTTGACTCAGCAAAATACATTGATTAAGAAAGATACCGGGCAAAGGAAAAAGACCAAAGTGGAAATCAAAAAAATAAATGATGGGACCTACCAGAGAGAATACTTTAAAAAGAAACATTTGTTTGAATATGGTTAAAGAAATAGAAAAGATTTGGAATATATATGTCACTCTAGGAGGGATGAATCCCCTAAATAATATGGTATGCTTTCCCCCCTTTTTTATTCTATTTCTTTATATGAGTAATATAAAAAAGTTGAAATGCCTTAGATAAAGTAAATGTTTTAGATATTTAAATGTGATTGAATTTAAGAAAATTATAATGGATAAAAATATTTTGAATAAGAGTTAAAGGACTAAATGACTAGATGTATTAAATGGAATATTTAAAGATTAAACATATTTTAATTATGGTTAAAAAGAATAAGAAATCTTGGAAACAAATATATATTAGCTTAGGAGGGATATATATTTTAAGTAGTATGTTATTTTTTTGGTTTTTTTACTCTTGCTCTCCTTTTTATCTATTATTTTATCTATTTTTTTATATTTTTATCTATTCCTTAAGAAATGTAAAAGTGTGAGATGGTTCATATGGAAAAAATAGAGTTAAATTTTTAAATGCAATTAAAAGGAAATCAATTAAAATTATTAAGTGGATTATGGATTATAGAAATCAGTTGTTAGTGATTGTTTTACAAATGTAAACCCAGAAAGCACACTGTTCACCAATTATTAACTGATTTATGTTTTAAAAAATCAATAAATTACAAAAAAAAAAGTAAAGAAAAATGTCTGACTTGGTGGAAAGGATATTACTAGAGTGGGAAATTGGAAAACAAAAATTCTGAAGGACGGCAATGAAGCTCACAATTGCTTAGGTTCATACAGGTCAGGAAGCCATCACCAAACCAACCTGTTTGATCGCCTAATGCAATGTGTAAAGCCAACTGACGTTCGTTCCTACCATTGATGGATTGCTAGCAGAGATCAGATCATTACATAACCTAAACTGAGCTAGTTTGATTTTGCTATTATTGAGAACTCGGCTTCCATCTTAGGTAGTCCTCCCTTGGCAGTCCTTTAACAGGATTCATTCTCTGATAAGTCTACAGTCCCACAAACAAAAGAAGTTCAATCAATCAATCAATTCCAACTTCGCAAGATTTTTTTTTCCGCGAAAAGTTGGAATTGATTGAACTTTTTTAGTTCCACTTTTTTTTTGTGGGACTGCAAATGGTGGAGGACTAGGAACCACAATAGAAGAATGAAAGAGCCGCATGCAGCTCGAGTTGCGGGTTGCCGACCCGTGGCCTAATGCAATGTGTAAAGCCAACTTACATTTGTTCCTACCATTTATGGATTGCTAGCAGAGTTCAGATCATTACATAACCTAAACTGAGCTAGGTTTGATTTTGCTATTATTAAGAACTCAGCTTCCATCTTAGGTAGTCCTCCCTAGGCAGTCCTTTAACAGGACTCATTCTCAGATAAGTCTACCTTGGCCCTTCCTTTCATCTACAGACCAAATACATTGTTCTTAACCTGTTTAATTCAATAGTATGTAATGTAGCGATAATCACCTTGGATAGATTTTTGACCCAATGAGGACAGACGCAGTAAGGGCTATTAATCGTGAACGCTTCCAAGCTGGGGGAAGTACGGTCCAACTATCAGGTGCAGGGGATGCCCTCATTTCTTGCTTGTGTGTATCTCAGCAGTATCTAGTGGGCACTGCGAGAAACAAAATTTTGGACCGAGATAGGTTTTGGTCAATCTAGCAGAGCTATTTATGCCCTGTTATCTAAAGCAGGGGTGAGAAGCCATCAAATACATCACTGGAAAAGAACTGTATGTTTAACTTTTATTAACATTTCATGTAAATAAAATTAAGTCAAACTGAGTGTCTGGCCCAGCTTCAGGAAAGCTGCATCCCAGTAGGCCATTCAAAAACTAAGCAAATCTGTTGAGCCAGAAAAAAAAAGTTAAGCTCCTGGATCTTTGCATTGTGCGAACGCAGCCAATGATGCTTATGGCCCAAGACTGATATGAAAAAAATGGAAAAGAAACTCTTAAGAATATGAATAGATGGTATTTTCAGTCAATGTGTAAGAAAGTCTCTTTCTTCCTTGCAGCCATCTAAAAATACCCCCATTTGATTATGCAAAGAAAAGCATGGCTAAAAATATGGTCATTTTTTACAAGGCAAGAATAACATTGTGTTAGGACTCCAAAGAGGTTCAAAAACAGAGTTCTCTACCAACAGGAGTTCTGCTGCTATAGAGAAAACAGTCTGCTGTGTTCAAAGGGTGTGTGACATGCAATGCACAGCTGGCCCATCAGGTGAGTTCTGATTTGTACATCAGAATGGCTGGTTTAAATTCTAAGGCTAAGCCATTGACAATAACATTACACAAAGCTCAAGAGAGAGAGGTTGGTCTGCCAATTAGAACATTACTTGTTTCCTAGCAAATAATCAGTCTTTTTTGGAATCTCTAAGAAGAGATTCCTAGATGGATATTTCATGGTGTGGCTGCTGCTAAAAATGCCAGCGCTGGTTTCCTGGATGGGTCTGCCCAGTCTCACGGCAAGTCTCCTAGGGGACTCCCCATAGGATCTAGCCAAAGCACACCTGAAACAGCCCAGCAAAATATGCAGAGCCATGTGGAGTTTCATTGTGGATGTTTTGCTAGCAATGGCAACTCTATACCCACAGCAGACAAATTGACAAGGGGAAAGTGATAAGCATTAGGCAGGAGCCCAGCATTACTTAACCATCTCTACATTGAGATGCTTCTCCAACTGAAAGGTTCTGGAACAGCATTCAAATGATGCTCAAGAGATTTCAGCTATGACATAAGTCAAGTCTCCTTAAAAAAAAAAAAAAAGGCATGCCCAGGAGATCAACCTCTCCAAAACACAAGACAGTGCTCTGGAAAAAAAGAAGCAAAATGCTGTAATTCTCTACTACTCACTGCTAGTGGATGGGTAAGGAAAAGTGGATTTACCTAAGCAAATTTTGGACAGTTGAGATGTTATCCACAGAAGAGGCTATGCAAAAGCCGGCTCAGATATATCAAAATTCAATCCGAGTTAAGTGGGGTATTATTTTTGGGGGGGTGGGGGCAGGGCCTTTCTTCTGAATTGCTTCAAAGGATTCACAAGTACACACATTAGTCTTCTCCCTTTCACGTGCTGTACTGTCCTCACCCCAATTGATCCTTGTGCTGCAGAGTGCACAGATGCAAGCCCTAGGTACACATCAGGTGAGGCTTTCCCTGGGAGAAACACTCACAGTAGGGAAAGGTTTAAAAACATTTTCATACTCGGCAAAGATGAAGTGTGGTTTGGGACTTCAAAATTCTTCAGCTTGGTAGATTACTAGATCTTTGAGTCTCCTCAGCTGTAAGGAAAAATAAAAAAAACAAAAACAAATCTGAACACACCTGTAAAGTTTTCATTTCTAGTCTCATGTGGGATTTTTAGAAAATGCCCCACTAAGGTATAGGATGGCAGAGGGAGGTAAACAACTTGAGTGGTAAATGCAAAGGAAATAACAATAGTTAACCATGAGCTATCCAAGTGGTGGCAAACATATGGCACGGGTGCCAGAGGCGGCACTCAGAGCCCTCTCTGTGGGCACGTGTGCCGTCGTCCCAGTCCTAGGCCTTCAGCTGGGTTTTATAAAACCTTTTCGCTTTAGGCCTCCGCCGCCGTGTGCAAAAAAAAAAAAAAAGGTTCAATCAGTCAATTTCAACTTCTCGCAGGAAAAAAAGATCTTGAAAAGTTGGAATTGATTGAACTTTTTAGTCCCACCGCAGCCACGCCCACCCAATGGGCCATGTCCACCCAATGGGCCACACCCACCCGGCACTCGACAATGAATAAGTGGGTTTTGGGTTTCAGTTTGGGCAATGTAGGCTAAATGCTGGTTGAAACCACAGTCCAGGACCTGTTACAGAAGTCTACCAATGCTTTGAAAACCATAATTAAGAGAGATTTGTGACATTATTGGTGGTCTTTATGTTTCAACAATACATGGTGAAAAAAGGCAATCTATAAGCAAAAGCTGAATAGGAAGTACATTTTGGAATAGATCAGCCTTTTATTGTCATGCAAAGCATCATACAGAACTTGGTGTACAAGGAGCGCAGCAGCTGCCCGAAATTATCACTTCTATTTAGTTTTGAGCAGTAGCAAACCTCTGAGCAGAGTACCCATCGGCCGACCAGAAAGAAGACTTTCTACCCCTAAGGGTCCCTTCCCTGCTACTTACAAAGAGCCCTTCCTGCCTGTCTGCTCCCGAGGCTTCAGCGCAGCCAGCTTCTTGCTGAAGCCCGCTGCCTTGCTCTCTCTGGATAGGGCTGCCGTCCAGGCTCAGGATGCAGAAACTGGTAGTCTTCTGCCAGGGCAACAGCCTCATCCCCATTTTCTGGACGACGTTCCCGGACCCATTTCTGGACATCGTCAGGGAGGAGGTTCAGGAACTGCTCGAGGACTAGCTGCTCAACGATTTCCTCTTTGCTGCGGGCCTCTGGTTTCAACCACTGGAACAACAATTCCTGGAGCCGCTCATAAGCCACTTGGGGACCTTCAGTCTCTTTATAGGCAAAACCCCGAAAGCGTTTGCGCTGATTTTCTGAGACCGTGTTGGACAAGCAAGGAATAGCCTGTTCCACCTTTGTGCAGCCTCCTGCCCGGCTGACATCCAAACTGCTGTGTGCTTCCTGGGCTTCCCCAAAGAGGTCAGGCAGCAGCATAGCCCTTCCTGGCTCTCTAGCTTCCTGGCATACATCAGGCATGTCTTTAAAAACATCAGCATCATCCTCCATCATCCGTTTTGCTCCCTTCCCTTCGTTCAAGGGTGGCACTGGAACAGGGACAGCTATCTCCACGGGAGGCGGCACCAAGGCTGCCTCGGTCGTTGGCTCCTCTTCACGTTTCCCTTTCATTTTCGTGGCTTGGCATGGATCAGCAGGCTGTGCTGGCATTTCCAAAGGTGCAGCATCCTCACCCAAACATTTGGCAACTGTGTTATATTCACTCTGATCATTATCTGAGTCCTGATGTTTACTCACAGTGTCATTTTCTGAGTCCCTATCTTCCGAAGGGCCAGAGCAGGAGCTTTCCAGGAGTGGTTTTTGAACCTCACTGGCCATTCTTCAATGGCTGCCAACAGGCGTTGCAGCTTTTATTTTTCCCCCTGGGAAAGTTCTACAGCAAGAGGTGTCAAAAAGAGAAAGGTTGTGGTAAAAAAATCAAGATTAACTCTATAGATGTCTGTATAGATATTCACAAAAACATGAGTTGAGCTAAGCTCAGAAGTGAGGCCTATGCAGAAGAGGTACCCAAGGAAAGAAGTGGACCCTGGGCAAATCCTAGCACTTCTAGTTGGAATGTTAATGAGGAGGGAAAGGAGAGGAAATAATGAAGAGAGTTTTGAATAACTGTTGCTAAAGGAGAAAAATATTCTCTAAAGCAGGCATGTTAGTGTACAATATAATCTAGACCAGTGATGGCGAACCTTTTAGAGACTGAGTGCCCAAACTGCAACCCAAAATCCACTAATCACTGGGTGCCAGGTGGGCGTGGCTGTGGTGGTCATGAGAGTGGGTGTGGGAAAGGTGGGCATAGTCACTCTATGTTGCTCGTGGGGAGGGACGCCTGTGGGGGCCAGGCAGGGTTGGGAGAGATCCAGGGGGTCTCTGGCAGGTGGGGCGGTAGGCAGGAGGTTCATCCTGTGGGGTGAGGCGAGGCAAGGCGAGGGTGCCATTGTCACAGGGCAAGGCAAGGCAGGGGCCAGGGCGGCTGCTGCCTGACACCATCGGCCCCTGCACACAGAGGCCAGCGAGCACATGGGGGCCGACAGTGTCCGTCAGTAGCCACAGCCTGCCAGCCCCTTGACCAGCGCACTCTGGAGCTCTGCAGCCTGCCGCCAGCAGTTCAGAGAAGCCGCCTTTGAGCTGGACGGCCGGCAGACAGCTGAGGTGATGCAGTAGGTCGTGCCCGGGAAAAGGAGAGCACGTGATGCCAGGAGGGATGGGACGGGGGGGGGAGGAAAACCAGCCATGCTGGGATGCATCCGGCCACATGGGACCTCGGTAAGTTAGCGGGCAGCTGGTTGAAGCGGGACGGTTGCCATCTCTGGGGCATGGGACGTGTGCCCACAGAGAGGGTTCTGTGCTGCGTCTGGCACGTGTGCCACAGGTTCGCCACCACTGGTCTCGACACTGTAGAACTGTGCTGAACAATCCGGCTTGCTTTCTTTGCAGTTACCGGTACTTACATTTTTTCCCTGCTGTGGACTTACCGCTGCTTCTCTATAGTCACCTCCCTTTAATCCATATTTTAAGAAGCAAACCAATATATAAACACCCACCTGGGAATAAATGCCAACCCAGGCACTTCCTTCCTTGTTACTTCACAAAAGGAGACACACTCTCCAAGTACAGATTGAATATAATGATTCTGGGGGGGGGGCGGCAATTAAGTACCCAAAGGGGGGGAATTACAGATTATACCTATAAAACCTTTATGTTAACAGGTCCAATCCTTTCATCAGACAGTGGAATACCCTTAGCTCCGCATAACACCCTCTTTACAGAACGGCTGACCTTTTTGTTGCGTGCAATATTTTTTTTTTAACATTTTGTGGAATTTCTCCAAGAATTCAGAAACTCCCCCAAACGTCATCCTTACGACTCCAAGGGATACTACTCCAATAAATAAGAGAAAGGCTTGAGAGGGAGGGGGAAAAGAGGGCCGGTGCAAAAGGAGAACGAGGCCGACCCATTCTGGGGGGGCAACCGTTACACCCCAACCCCGACCGAGGTTTTCCTTCGAAAGACTTCGCAGCCCAGATCCGAAAGGATTTCTCTCTCTCTCTCTCTCTCTCTCTCTCCCCCCATCCCCCGCCATGTTAGAGCTCGTTGCAAAAGCAGGCAGGAAAACCTTTCCGCTTGCCGCCACAGGATGGGGCGCAAACCGGCTTTCCCAACTCGGGAAGGCCGCGCGGGGAGAGAAAAAGGCAGCGACCCCGGCAAGAGCAAGCAAGCAAGCAACGCTTCGGCCTTGAACCTGCCAGGAACGACTGGCCGGTGGTGGCCTCTTTATTCCCCGCTCGCTCCCGAGGCGGCCGGGTAGCACCACGAGACCGCGGAGGCTTTGCAGCATCCCGGCTCCTGAGGCGGATGGCCGTCTTTCCGGGAGCGCCGCCTTCGTTCAGGTTCGCCGCCTCCCTCGGGCATCCCGCGGCCGCCCCACCGAGGGAAGAAGCGGAGCCGTTGCGGCGACACAACCCGCCACCACCTACCTACCTGCGCCCAGACCAGGCCCCGCTTCTAGCCGCTGAACCCGCCTCCGGAAGTCGCCCGAGTGCTTCCGGCCCAGTCGCGAAGGGGACGTTGACGGCCTTGGTCGGGAGAAGGTAGAGCTAGAAGGGTGGAGAAGAGCCCCCGTGGGAGTAGTTGAGAAACCGCTTCCGAGGATTGTCAACCGTACACAAAAATGACAGCGTAGCTTCATAGGCGGCCGCGTCTAAACTTGTCGCTTAGTTAGGCAACGCTTTTAAAAAAAAAAGCAAAGGCAAAGCCCTTCTCGTTCCAACGTTGATAAATAATTCCCATTAGGACTAATAAATCCCCGCAGGTAAACAAGGGACTCAAATGACGGCATCAGTACCGAGAATGAGCTGAGCCACATTGACCCTCTCAAAGCAGCCAATTAATTTCGAAGTTTTCTTCGCGGTCTGTGCCTGGCGAGCTTAGTACAATTAAGTGAATTGAACAAACCGTGGTCAAGCTAACCAAAGGGAAACGTTTGTTAGGCCATATTGCAACGTCCGCTGGCTAATGGGAAGGGGAGGCGCTTAAAAAAAGGTCACAGATAATTGCACACTAAAAAAGCACGATAAAGCACTAGAAAGAAGGGATGGGCTGTTTATTTTGCATTCTGTCCCGTCTCCAGAAGGAATAAACGTTAATCTTTATGCCTTGTTCAAGGTGCTGCTTTCCAGGTCACTGTGGGGGGGGGGATTGATTAAATTGGTTGTCAAACCATCGAAAGGGAGGATTAGTTTCGCTTAAAGGCCAATTGCCCAAACATTTTACAGAATAAGTTCCTTGGTAATATACACTGCCCTACAAATCTTGTGCTGCAATAAGAATATTTAAGGTAGAACTGTCTTTTTTATGTAAGGAGAAGACTCTATTGACTATGCTGCTTTAAGTTTCAAGTGGATCTCTGGAGCTGTGTGAATTGTGATTTGTTTTAAGCAGATTAACTGGTGTTGCTTTAATTGTGGTAAACCTCTTCAGAACTAGTCTGGTTAATACGTTTTCATTTATCTTTTGGACAGTTTTGAATGAGGGGACACTGTAATTGATTCCAACTTCAGCGCCTGCATCTTCTCTTACCTCCTGCCTCAACTTAAGTGTACTGTATTGGCCACAACTGTTTACATCACTTGCTTAATGTCTGACATACATTGCTGTAGTATTTAACTGTTGCTGTTACTGAAAGCCAGACTGGCTGTCTCCAAACTGATAATGAGGTTTGGGGCGGGAAACTGTACTTTAAACCTATTGGTTGCCACCTAGAGGCTAACTGTATAAATAGCTGTGCAGCAGCCTTTAGGGCAGTGATGGCGAACCTTTTAGAGCAGACATGTCAAACTCACGATGTCACGTGACATTGCGCAACATATCGGAGCTTTTTCGCCGTTGCCGGCAATGGGGTGGGCGCAGCTCCAGTATGATGAAACCGGCCCATGGGCCGGCAGTTTCACACCCGTTTTAGAGACTGAGTGTCCAAACTGCAACCCAAAACCCACTTATTTATCACTGGGTGCCAGGTGGGCGTGCCCACTGTGTGGGCGTGACTGTGGTGGTCATGGCAGACTGGGTGGGTGTGGCCAAGGTGGGCATGGTCACCTTGATGTTGTTCATGGGGAGGGATGCCTGTGGGGGCCGGGTAGGGTTGGGGGAGATCCAGGGGGTCTCTGGCAAATGGGGCAGTGGGCAGGAGGCTCGTCCTGCAGTGTGAGGCGAGGCAGGGCAGGGGTGCCATTGTCGCAGGGCAAGGCGACGCAGAGGCCAGGGCACCTGCTGCCTGACACCATCGGCCCCCGCACAGAGGCCAGTGAGCGCAAGCACATGGGGGCCAACAATGTCTGTCAGCAGCCACAGCCTGCCGCCCCCTCGACCGGCACACTCTGGGGCTCTGCAGCCCACCGCTAGCAGTTCAGAGAAACCGCCTCTGAGCTGGACAGCCGGTCAACAGCTGAGGAGGTGATGCAGTGGGTCATGTCCAGGAAAAGGAGAGCATGCGAGGCCAGGAGGGATGGGATGGAGGGGGAAGGAAACCAGCCATGCTGGGATGCATCCAGCCACATGGGACCTCGGCGAGTAAGCAGGCGGCTGGTTGAAGAGGGACAGTTGCCATCTCCAGGGCATGGCACGCGTGCCCACAGAGAGGGCTCTGAGTGCCGCCTCTGGCACGCGTGCCATAGGTTCGCCACCACTGCTTTAGGGCTGCTTCTGTTCAAACAAGTAATAAACTTGTTTGCTGTTTCAACACTCTGCCTCGTTCAATGCCTAAAGAACCGAAGATATAACATTAAGAATGTTAAATTTTAAGGTAGGGGGAAAAAAACCCATATTTGATACTCCCAACAACTGAATATGAGGGAGATCCTTTGGGGCCAAAAACCAATGATCTAATCTGGCACAAAGTACCTAAAACAGTAACATTTGTTTTGAGCATACTAACAGTGATTAACGTATTTGATCGTCATGAAATTTATATGTATGGTTGGCTGGCAAGGTCACAAATGATAATTACATGATCCCAGGACATTGAGACAGCCATAAATACATGTCAGTTGCCAAGTACCCAATTTTTCATCATGTAACCATAGGAAGGCTGTAATGGTTGTTAAGTGTGAGGATTCATCATAAGTCACTTTTTTCAGTGCTTTGTAACTTCAGTCACTAAACAAATGGTTTTATGTCGAGGACTACCTGTATATACATACATATATATTTGTGTGTTTGTGTCTCACACTATTAATTTTCCTTTAGTTTATCTTTTCCGTTCTCTCTAGTATCAAGTATTCAAAGTTCTTTAGAACATAAATTTAAATTTCTTACCAACATAGCCAAAAACAGTTCCTGTTTTGTAAATGTTGATAATGCTTTTCTTATGCTGATCAATACTATGTCCACTCATAAAAAAAAGCATTTACAGTTGATGTTGTGGGAATCTGTCAAGATCCGTAATGATTGTACTCATGAATATATTAGAGTTAGAGGGAATATAATGTTCAGCATGAAAGCAAGCTGGATCTAGAATACCTCAAGGCCTGTATCTGGCTAACAATTCCTCCCAAAACCATTATTTGCTTTCCAAACAGGAGCGCTGATTTCTTGTGGATTCAAAGGAGGCTTTCTCTGCAGACTTCTATGCTAATTGGGTCAATGCACATGCTATTTATTGCCCACAAATGGTACAGAAATCCTTCCCAGTTGCTTTATTTAAACTCAAGCAGGAAAGGGAAGAAAGAGATTACTACAGTATATATATATATATTAAAAAAAAACCAAGGGTAACAGTAAAAGGATAAAGGAATGACAACATTTGCACCATAGCAGGGAAAGAGCATCTGGTTCAGAGCCTGCTGTAGCCTAAGCAATCCAACAGGATGGGAAAGGGATAGGGAATCATGGGCAGGGATAGTTGTAAGTCTCAGGCAATCAAGAGGAAAGGCTGCTTTTCACTCTCCTTTTAAATCAGGAGCTTCTAATATTTATATTGCTGCTGAATTTCTTGATTTGGGGGTACATTCGGTCCATGCAAGGTTTCAGAGATGCTACAGGAAAGATAAAACACTATTAGTATCATATCAAAACATTTTAAGTATTTTATATTCTATTCAGAGAATGAACACTTGGCAAACAGTTTAATATAAAAGTGACTAACGATTTCTAACCAAGCCCAGATATTTCATAAAGAAAAAAAGAGATTCATTCATAAAAATTTCCTGAGTTACAATTATAGATTGGAAGAAAATGCCAAATAAGCAGATGTTGCTCACTTTTGTTTACATCAAATGGGAAACAAATGTGCATCAAAAAGTGGAAAACCACATATTTAGATGGACTACATTAGTTCAGGGAAAGTACAATAACTATCCATCAAACTACCCATCATTTTTTTTAAAAAAAATCTATAAGAAATCTTTCCACACCTGTGGAAATAATCTATACTGTGTGTGATGTTCAAAATATCTTCCATCTGATTAAGTTTTCAGAGTCTCACCTACTGAATTTTACTGAGAATGGAACTTTAGCTCTCCGTTCCAAGACTGTCTTCTCTACCAGCCATCATTGAAGCCGTCTGCAGTAATCCAAATTTGCAATGACACTACACTGTGGACATTCCCTAGTTGAAGAGCAGAACTTTCCATGCTATGACTTTGGAAAACAGGCAACTGCTTCGGATTAATGGAAAACTGTAAATTCTATCATATAGTCCAAATAACAAAGCCAAATATTTAAGGATAGCTGTTTGCCATTTTTAAACCCTTGTTACTTGCTCTGTTTTAACAGTACTCAACAAGAGAGAGACTCATTTTCCTTTTCAAAGAAAGGAAAATAAAACCTAGAGAGTATGAAAGGAAAAATGCCTTTGCCCAAAAAGTAACGAGGGGGGAGACTTACATTTCTTTCCCGCCATACTGGCCTACTAGGGATTTCAGCAATGTTCTGGGATGTGTTTGTTCCTGGTAAAGATTTTGTGTTGTTCAGGATCCGTACAACAGTGCCAAGAGCCTCTGATATGTCCTGCAAAGAGGAACCGCTCAACCCATACAGTGTAGAAGCTGCATATAAATGAACAACAGCAAATAGATAATAAACATCACAAAATGCTGCAAAAAAAAAAAAAACTTCTTAGCAATCTTGGTGGGACCTTCGTTCTTGCCATCTTAATAAATACACTGAGATATGTCTTTCCACCTTAGTTTACTTTTAAAACAGTGGATAAATTTTTCAAATCAATCCTTAGTTCCTTCATCAAGTTCTTTGCTGGTGTCTTTAAGCTGTATTCATTTTAATTCTTGTTTATTCATTGATATCCTACCTTTCTGAATGAAATACTTATTTAAGACCGCTTAGCTAGGATGCCAGTAAAGAATTCCCTACCGAATATCAACACTACACTTTCCTGGTGAGTGCTCTTATATTATGACAAAATGAGAAGTAAGATTTGCTATGGGGGATGCTGTTTTCAAGGATAAGTATACTTAATTAATAGCCAAGCAATTATTCTGGGCAAGATCTAAGCGATTTATGTTCTGTATTGTGGCCAGTACTGAATTCAGCAATAAACAAATATTAAACAGAATCATTGGCAAGACAATCATGCAAGTATACAGGCAAGATACAAATTCTTGCAAGTAACACTGGAAGGACAAAAAGAAAATTGATGTCACCATGGTGAAGAGACCCTCTGTGTTTATGCCTCCAGAGTTACCTTGGGTTAATCGGAGCTCCTCACGTACTGTATCCAACTCAGCCTTCAACATGGTGCAGCCCACACAGGGGGGTAGCATCCTGGAACCAGGGCCTCCGTCTTGGGCTGTGTCACCACTGCCATTTCCACTCCAGGGAGAATCCAGTAAAATGTCAATGCTGTCACTAAACGAAGGTCTGTCTATGTCAGGAGACCCATGACCATCATGGCCAGGTTGGGGGCTGGACACGGTGGCATCCTTGTCAAAAGCCAACTGAGATGGCCCAAGACTAGCCGATGCTTTCTGCTCATGCTTTATCCCATTCACAGCTTCTGAAACTCGGCCACTGCTTTTCATCTTAGCTTCCCCTTCCGTCTGGCTTTCTCCAGCCACGTTATAACTGGGGACAGATCTTCCCCGCCCTTTTGCTTTCCCAGCCTGCTTTCCTGGCCTAGACGTGGGCATTTCTTTTGCTTTCTTTCCGGTTTCAAGCATTTCTTGCTCCTCTATGCTATTATCCAACTTCATCTGCTTGGCTGCTGCCACACCGTGTTCTCCATCCTGTTTGGGCACAATCTGCTCTCTCGGATCTGATCTGGCTCTCTTCCTCAGCTGGAGATGTGTTTCTGTACCTGAAGATGGAGAATAAGTTTATCTTGAGAGACCTGCCAAGATACAAAAATAACAGATGGGCTCGTGGTTAAGGCCCTAGGCTGGGAATCTTTAAGACTTGGGTTCCAGGCCCATAGATGGAGTGGCATTCCACTCACTTCTTAGAGGGTATATGCTTTCTTACTTAAGAGGTTTTTGTTTGGGCTGCAAATATGAATACAACCCTTAGAATGTGAAGGGTAGTTGATAGCTTTCCTTTTATAAAAACTTTGAGATCATAATTATTCCTATTTTACATATAAATTGAAGACATCATTAAGAAATCAAGATAAATTTACTTGCTTAAGATTCATCCAATGTGGAACTCCTTCATAGAGCTTATGCACATACTTCTAAAGTAATCTGAATTAATTTGGAGAGCTCTTTTTTTGTCTTCTCTCTATAGCAGTGGTGGCGAACCTATGGCACACGTGCCAGAGGCGGCACTCTGAGCCCTCTCTGTGGGCATGCGTGCCATGCCCCAGAGATGGCAACCGTCCCTCTTCAACCAGTCGCCCACTAACTTGCCAAGGTCCCATGTGGCCGGATGCATCCCAGCATGGCTGGTTTCCCTCCCCCCCGTCCCATTCCTCCTGGCCTCACATGCTCTTCTTTTCCCAGGCATGACCCACTGCATCACCTCCTCAGCTGCATCACCTCCTCAGCTGTCGGCCGTCCATCCAGCTCAGAGGCGGCTTCTCTGAACTGCTGGCGGCAGGCTGCAGAGCCCAGAGTGCGCTGGTCGAGGGGCTGGCAGGCTGTGGCTGCTGATGGACACTGTCGGCCCCCATGCGCTCACTGGCCTCTGTGTGCAGGGGCCGATGGTGTCAGGCAGCAGCCGCCCCGGCCCCTGCCTCACCTTGCCCTGTGACAATGGCACCCCCGCCCTGCCTCACCTCACCCCACAGGATGAGCCTCTTGCCTACCGCCCAACCTGCCAGAGACCTCCTGGATCTCCCCCAAACTCTGTCTGGGCCCCATAGGTGTCCCTCCCCACGAACAACATAGAGGTGACCACGCCCATCTTGGCCACACCCACTCAGTCTGTCATGACTACCACAGCCACCCCCACCCAGTGGGCCATGCCCACCTGGCACCTAGTGATAAATAAGTGGGTTTTGGGTTGCAGTTTGGGCACTCCGTCTCTAAAAGGTTCACCATCACTGCTCTATAGTGTACCGAGGTTTAGATTTAAGGAAATCTTAGCAACTGTGAATTCAATTAAATGCCTTTTGAATCAACCAACCCTGCTGTGGACCTGAGAATTACCATTCCATTTACAAATATACTGTTGAGTGAACTCAACAGGCTGTGACATGTGAATGAGTGAACATAAACTGAACCTGAACAGGGGTTGCCACAAGGAAGAGGGAGTCAAGCTATTCTCCAAAGCACCTGAAGGCAAGACAAGAAGCAATGGATGGAAACTAATCAAGGAGAGAAGCAATCTAGAACTGAGGAGAAATTTCTTGACAGAATAGTTAATCAGTGGAACAATTTGCCTCCAGAAATTGTGGGTGCTCCAATACTGGAGGTTTTAAGAGACTGGACAGCCATTTATCTGAATTGATATAGGGTTTCCTGCCTGAGCAGGGGTCTCTTCCAACTTTATGATGATGATGATGATGATGATGAAGAAGAAGAAGAACCTGGGAGGCCTATAACATCTCTCTTCAGCAAACACTTCACTTCCTTGCCTTCTGATGATCCCAATCACGGCCTTGGCTGGCTTTTCCTTTCCACAGATTTTGCTAATTTGCTAGTCTCTATGCCAGTGGTGGCGAACTTATGGCATGGGCATGCGTGCCCTCGCCCCAATCCTAGGCCTTCAGCTGGGTTTTATAAAACCTTTTCGCTGTAGGCCTCCACTGCCATGTGCAAAAAAAAAATGGTTCAATCAATCAATTTCAACTTCTCACAAAAAAAAAAAGATCTGGCAAAGTTGGAATTGATTGATTGAACTTTTTAGTCCCACCCAGTCTGCCGTTACCACCACAGCCACGCCCTCCCAAAGGGCCACGCCCACCCAATTGGCCACACCCACCCAATTGGCCCCACTTACCCAATGGGGCACACCCACCCGGCACCCGACGATACATAAGTGGGTTTTGGGTTGCAGTTTGGGCACTCGGTCTCCCAAAGGTTCGCCATCATTGCTCTTTGCTAAGAAGCATATTGCTAAAAAAATATTTCTTTGTTTGATGTACTGACCAAGCAATGATAGAAACTGAGAGGATAGAGTGGATAAAGCTGCTTATGGTATGCAAGTATAAATAGAAAGGGGAAAACAATCTAAGTGGAGATTTACTAAAACAAATGAAAACAATAGACAGTGATCCTCGAAAGATAAAGAAACAAATCTGTCACATCAAAGATTCAATGCACCTAATAAGCAAATTCTTACCTAGTAAGCCAACCTTTCTAGGATTTTCTCGACTGTCTTTTATGCAGGGTTGTCTCTGATCCTCATTCAAGTCTTCTCGAGGGGAATCTACAACCATGTTATCAGAAGTAACACATATCTGAAAAATAAGAATGCCACTCTTACAAATTAAAAAGGGCCCTCAGTTCCACACCAAAAGGGTAAAGAGGTATTCCCCTATCATTTGTGAACTGGGGATAAATACAAACATTTTGAACTTGCTGTTTGTTGCCTCATCCTAAATATTCTTCAAAACTGAATCTTGCTGCACAATCATATGAAAATATTGGCTAGAATTTGACAATTTATACCCATAAGAATTTTATTTTTTTAAAAAGCAGATTCATTTTCTACTGTCTAGACCAGGGGTAGGCCACCTTGGCTCTTTTGTGACTCGTGGACTTCAACTCCCAGAATTCCTGAGCCAGCGTGGCTCAGCATGGAAACCTCTCCCTTTCCCCTCAGCATGGCTGGCTCAGGAATTCTGGGAGTTGAAGTCCGCGAGTCACAAAAGAGCCAAGGTTGCCTACCCCTGGTCTAGAACATTTTGAATAGCCTTTCAGCTTTTGCCAAAGCAGAAAGGCTCAAGCAAATTGGAAGTACAGGGAAACAGCTTTCATCTTCCTATGACCTGCAGTGCTTCTTGTTGCTACCTTGTCTTTGAAGCCCACCTTTAACTGAAAAACGTCAAGCTTTTGCTAATAACAACAGTAATTCCAAGATTCCATGTAGACTCCCTCGATCAGGAAGAAAGATGTGTGAAAAAAATTCCCTTTTCCTTTCCTCGCTCCTCCTGAATGCTATTCCCAAACCCCCAAAGCAGAAAGAATTCTCAACATGATCTTACTTGGTCCCGTTGCCTCTTGGACTCAAAATGGAGCTGGAATCTCTCTGCCAGGGCCACAGCTTCCTTGCTATTTTCGGGCTGGCATTCACGTACCAAGGTCTGGATCTCGTCAGGGAGTATGTTCAGGAACTGCTCAACAACTAGCAGCTCCATAATTTGCTCTTTGCTACGCACGTCTGGCCGTAGCCACTGGTGGGAAAGCCGCCACAGACACCTGTATGCTTCTTGGGGTCCCTGGGCCTCCTGGTAATGGAACTGCCTGAATGACTGTCGGTGCGTCTCTAAGTCTATGTCTGTTTCAAGGGCTTTCGCACGACTGCTGGCACACAGATGTTGGGCCTTGTGGTGGAGCTGGTCTTTCCCTTGCTGCTGAGAACTCTGGTATGAATCGCACAATGGATTCAAAACTGAGAGCTGTGCCTCTGAATGGTCACCTTTCCCTGTTCCTCCCAGGTGCCCCGCAGCGAAAGGGAGCCTTGGGCCTGGCAGCATCTCCTGACAGTGGTCTGCAGGAGACTGCTGAGACAAGAGCCACCTCAGTATCTCTTCGGCGGTCCAATACTGTACTTCAGGAGGCACCTTAACTCTTCCTCCGAGTGCTTCCTTCACTGCAAGTCTGTTTAGACTCTTCCCCGAGAGGTCAGACTGCATTATCTGTTCTAATAAAGCCTGCAGGGCTGAACTAGTCCCTGCAGCTGTTCCTGCTCCGTTCTTCGTGGCCATCTGCAAGGTCTGCAGAGGATTAGCACAGGCAGCAGAGTTAGGACTGGCAGGAGACCGCTGAGTTAGCACCTGGACAAGCTCAGTTTGCTTCTGAAACAGTTTCTCAAAGAGCTGGGCTTGGAACTCCCTATCCTCACGTCGCATCTCCTTGTCGTGCTGGATGAACTCGGCTAAACTCTGTTTTTCCTCAGCTTGGATGGCAACCTGTTTCTGCATTCTCTGCAGCTCCTGTTGGTGTGAGCGACTACACTTCTGGCCAGCCCCCCTTGACTGCCCATCCCCCTGAACCTTTTGTTTCCGAGTTCGAAGATGGGGACGTTGGTCAAGCATGGAGATGAGCTGCCTGGGCGGAGGCTGGATCTCCATTAGCATAGGAGAGGCCACATCTATAAAATAAGGAACAGTGAACAGCCATATATGTATATATAGAAAAAAATATACTCTCAAAGTAGTGCAACCTCATCCATAAGGTCAGAATGATTCCTAACATCTGATGGCTGATTCGAAGGTCAAGAAAATAATAAAATGAAATGCATGGGCAGAACACAACACCTGTGACTGCATGCTAAAAAAAAAAAAGGCTGAAGGTTACCCTGCAATGTTCTTCTGAGTGTATAAATAAAATAAAAAAAAAAACCTGACAGAGTTGGCTATAGAGCAGGGGTCTTCAAACCTGGCCCTTTTATGACTTGTGGACTTCAACTCCCAGAATTCCTCAGCCAGCATGCCTGGCTGAGGAATTCTGGGAGTTGAAGTCCACAAGTCATGAAAGGGCCAAGTTTGAAGGCCCCTGATATAGAGGATTATATTTATGGCCAGAAACAGAAAGTTCTGGTTCCAGTGGAATTCAGGTAAAATGTTTAGACCAAAATATTAAGTCCAACAAAATTGTGAAACTAAAGACCCAAATAGTTCAGAAAACAATTAACAGAATATTCAGATATAAGCCCCACCGCCCCTCCTTAGGTATCCTTCTAGAGAATTTGTACTGACACCCTCAGGAAAAATGAACAAGGGGTTGTTACCCAGCTCAGGTGAGATTTCACCTTCCGACTCCTCTTCCTTCACCTGAACTGGGATCACTTGGATCTCACCAAAAGCCTCATGAGTCTCTGCCTGGGTGTAGCTGAATTCATCAGTCCCTTGGCTTTCAGAGGCAGCAGTTTGGGACAGCCAATGCCCGGAGGCCTGGGACCCCCAACGCTCAGAGATGCTGGATTGGGCCCCCCAGGGCTCAGAGATGGAGAGGCCTTCCTGTCTGTCCGCAGTGACACTGGACCCTTCACCAACCTCAGAGGGGAAACCGGGCCTGCAGTTTATATACTGCGTCATGATCTGGTCAATTTCATCATAGAAGGGGCATTTGATAGGGGGCCGGCCCACAGAGTTATTTTCCTTAGCCTTGCGGTAAGCCACTTTTAAGCCTTTCATTTTTTCACGGCACTGGTCTCCAGTTCGATAAATGCCCATTTCTGCAAGACGCTGAGAAATGCCATCGTAGACGGCACGGTTCCTCCCGTGGGAGCTAAGGTCATGGGTGACCGCTGCCTCAGTCCAGAGGGCAAGGAGCACCTTGATATGCTCTGCTGGCCAGCTAGCTGCCCGTTCTTGTGGTCTATCCCGCCTCATTTCTACCAAGGAAAACGTCTCGTTGGCCGGTTACACAGCAGAGATCAGGCCCGCTGAAGTCCAAACGCAAGCAGGACAGATACAAGGAAGGAAATGTAAATGGTCTGTATTTCAGAGTTTGCACTTTCTGTGCTTGAACTGCCTTGTAGATGGTCCTTGATTCTCCTCCGTGTGTCATTTATGCAGAGTGTGCAGATTACGAAACTTCCAAATCTAGGCATCCAAACTCTGAACACCCACAATAGCTACATCTTCCCACTTGTATCAGGTGCAGAGATATTAGGACAGGGTAAGTCACAGCTCACGAGAGAAGGCAGAATACTGCATCTCCTGGGGAAGAAAGGTCAGGTTTCAAAAACCAATGTTTAAATCAGAAAATCTTTGATCTTCTATACTGTATAAAACCTCTCTCCCCTTTTAACTAACTTAGTTATCTCCTCTGTTTGTTGAAGGAGACAGTTTGGTCAAATCTGGAAAAATCCTGGAAGCCTGTGCCAAAAAAAATGACTAAATATTTATATCGCACCCCAGTGCAAGTTTCATGTTTTCTCACATCAGTCCTGTGAAGAAATTCAGGTTGAAAGAAAAGTGATTGGCTCAAAATATAAGCAAGCTTAACAGAGAAGAACTACAGAGTATTCTGTCTCAGCTTGTCACACAATATTGCAGCATTTGAACACTAACCCCCGGGATCCTTCAAAATAAAATCACTGTGCAAAATTAACTGATAATATAATCAATTTATATTTCTTGCGGAGATCTGAGATGACTATTCCAAGAATAAGTGATGTTTTTTCCAGACAGGTCTACTTCCATTTTCAGCTTGTGTGTTGTGTGATGCACAAAAGTTTGCATTTGGTTAGAAAAATAAGTAATCCATTGTATACAAGCCCCCCTCAACATGACAGAACTAAAGCTACTTCCATATCAGGAGATTGCTTGTTTTCATTCAATACCTCACATTCTAGAACATCATGGTAACAACTGAACAGTTGAACAAGATTAGAAAACACATAATCCAGGGCATCAGTGTTATGAATAATAAAAGTCAGTAGATCAGGGGTGTCAAACTGTTGGCCCGCAGACCGGACGTATCACGCGGAAGCCGTGCCCACCCCATTGCCGGCAATGGCAAAACCATCCCGATACGTTGTGCGACGTCACGTGACGTCGTGAGTTTAACATTTCTGCACTAGATCATTTATTACATGTAAAAATGAATACTTTTATCTTCTATTCTAAAATATTGTCTCATAGCTCAACAATATAAACAGATCTTGCTTTTAATTAGCTTTATCTCCATGTACATCTGCACAGAATGGTAGTATGACCTCACTGTGTGCTTGCTCAACTGTGACATGAGATTCGAGGATTAATGTGCATTTTAACAGCCCAGTTATCTTAAGCAATTTCAGTCCTCTCGCATATTTTCATGAAAACAAATTCAGATTTGTTCCACAAGGTATATTCTCAGATATATAGCAGCACTATTATTTTATCCCAATCAGGAAAATAAAGTGAAACACACTGTTCACCAAATATTGGGCTAACTGCTATTTCACACCATAACCAATCTAAGAATGGTATTGTGAAGTTAACACTGGGTTGTGTATACAACACAAATCTAAATACTGAAACAACTCCTTTGTTGATTCATAATGTACTAAAGGCAAATGGTCCCTCATGCACAATATTTACTAACTATATTGTTTGCAGCAATGCAGAAGTGATTTGTCTTTTTACTTTTTTTTTTCTCAATCTGCAAATTATATTACTGTACAGTAAGCTTTTTCAAAATCACCAGGTGGCAGCACCTGGATGTTATCTGGAATCAAAACCAAATGATTTCCAGGAATATAGTCTGAACTAGATTAAAAGAAATGCAAGCTTCAGTTGCAAAGGACATATAATTCACAAAATTCACTAGAAATTCAGCTGGACTTGAGGGCATTGCTTACAAGGTGGGGTAGAGGATTACCCAATGCATTAAACTATAAATTAACCTAACTAGGTTTTAATGATTTGCAAAGAATGAAGATTAAAAGTATCCAAGCATTATATGTTGCAGAAACGAACTACCAAATTTATAACTAATCAGGTTAAGCATATTGCATTCATTTTAAAGGCATATCTATATATATGATTGATCTCTCTGGAATAAAATTAAGAGAGTAACATAGTAAATAAAATAAGCTGTCAGGAAGAAAATAGCATATAAATATTTTAAAATTCACACATGTAAACATGTGGAAGGAATCTTTTAGGCTGCAGAGCAAGAATCCAAATTATCGCCAGAAGATGGTGTCTATTCTCTACTTGCACAGTGTTTGTCTTATAGATATCCCTTTTATAGTTTGACCCACAGTAACCATTTATATGTATCTGTAGTGTATATCTAGCCAATTTTTGACATAGTTTTACTAGTTTAACTTGCAATATGACTATGCCAGGGGTAGGCAATGTATAGGTGTGCATTTGACAGAGAGGGAGGGAGGGAGGGAGAGAGATTTTGACTTGGCTACTGTATCATTTCAAGAGGATTTGATTTGGTTATTGTTGCAATTGCCTGCAGTGATTGTATGTGTGTGCAGACACACACAGAGGTAAGATATGTATAGCCAATTTTTGACTTATTTTAACAGACTGTGGTTACATGTATTTACACACAAAACATACAATACATAAAGAGCCAAATTTCTACTTAGCGGCCATTTCAGCCATTTGGATTTTGTATAACTTGGGAACTCACAGACATGCATATGTACTTGCATATATAATATGTATAGCTAGGTTTTGATTATTATTGTAATAGTTAATGTACATGCAAAACCAACAGTTGACAGTTATCATTTTATGTTTAGCACACATGTATAAAGATATACATACATACTGGATGGATGGATGGATGGATGGATGGATGGATAGATAGTAAGTTTGGGTAATGAAATGTCTGTAAGAAAACAAGCAAGCTCAGAGCACCAAGGACCCCTCATTTCAACCCAGAGCTGCAAATATTCTCCTTCATTGGAATGAATGGATGGATGGATGGATGGATGGATGGATGGATGGATGGATGGATGGATGGATGGATGGATGGATAGATAGATAGATAGATAGATAGATAGATAGATAGATAGATAGATAGAGATAGATAGACTTACAGACAGATAGACAGACAGAGAGACAGAGACAGAGAATGGATAGATAGATGATGGATAGACAGACAGATAGACATCACACACACGATACAATATAAATGGATGGATGGATGGATGGATGGATGGATAGATAGAGATAGATAGATAGACTTACAGACAGATAGACAGAGAGACAGAGACAGAGAATGGATAGATAGATAGATGATGGATAGATAGACAGATAGACATCACGCGCACGATACAATATAAACATTAGAACATATACACTGTACATCAAGGCTATAAATGAAGAACCAGCTTCGGGCTAAGCTGCAGGCGGGACCCAGGCGCTCTGGGTTGGCATCCCGCCCGGGGACAGCTTCGATTCCTGCAGACCAAACCCCCGAGGAGGCCAGGTCGGTTTTCACCGGCCCCTCCTTGCCCCCTTCCTTTCCCTTTGCTCCCTCAGCCCCCTCCCCGCTTACGGGGTCCCCGGGCGTCATTGGACACGGCCCGCCGGGAAGGCAGCCGAGATGCTCTTGAAGAAAGGGCAAAGCCACAGCGACCCCGCTTAAGGCCAAGCGGTGCCTCCATCCCCTTCCGACCCGCCGCCCGAAGGCCCATCGCGGCCCGCGCCCTCTTCTTCTCCGAGGCGAGAATGGCCTCTCCTGATGATGGGGGGGCGGGGGGGGGCTTCCCTACCTGCTTTGGGGCGCCCCAAGTCGCCTACCTGCGGTTAAAGGACCAAGAGAAGAGAAGGCGGCGCTTCGGCCCAGAACTCGCCCGCGGGAACCAATAGGAAAGCCGGGAGATCCCGACCGGGAGGAGATCATTGCTTCTTTCATCGGTCAATCATCCTGGAGGAAGGGCTCTAGCGGCGGCGGCGGCGGCCTCCCCTCCAGGCTACCTATTCTGATCGGGCGGGGAGCTACGACGGGAGAGGTGAAGCACACTTGTCAATCAAAGAGACGTAGGCCAAGCAAAGGACTACCACTCCCGTGAGCCTCTCTGTCCCTGCCGGGTGAGCGTGGCCGGAAGCGGCATAATCCAGGCTGGTTTCCGGTCGAGCGGATTGAAAATGGAGGAGATCGGGATCTTGGTGGAGAAAACTCAGGTACGGGAAAGGGAGAGCGAGCTGCGGGGGGGAGGAGGAGGAGGAGGAGAAGCAGCTAATTCGCGGGGAGAGCGGCGGCCTGGCCGGTGGTTCGGCCTGTTCCTCCCGCTCCTGAGGCTTGGGAAGGAGGCGGCGGCGGAGCAGCGGGAGCGCGAAGGACGGAGGTGGAGATGCCGAGTCACTGCTTGTTGGTAGGCCTGGGAGTGGGTGTGAGAGCAAGGGCCGCGATTGCCAGCAGGTTCCCTCCTTCTCGGCGGTGTGAGGCGTGTTTCGATGTATGGAACTGCGAGCCGATTGCACTTAATTTGTATTTTGATTGTATACAGTAATTCTCTTTTGTACGCCTTGATTGGGCGCATATAAATCCGAAAAAATAAATAAAAATAAATAATAAGATGTTGTTACTATGTCATCATCAAAATCATCCTACTTTTTTTTTTTGTCTATGAGTCAAGACAACGAAGAGACCTACTATTCCCGCCTTCTATTTTCCCCCACAACCAGACTGTGAATTGGGCTTTAGTGAGAGAGAGGGACTGGACCAAATTCCCCCAGCCAGGTTTTGTGCCTAAGGGAGGATTAGAACGTCCTGTCTATTCGTTTCCAAACTATCTTTATCTCATTTTTCACCATCTTCTGGGAAACTATTCTCCTTTTCGCTGAAGCTTATGCCAATATCATATTGAGATAGAATAGAAAGCCATCTATTCGGTGGGAAGGGTTGTATTACAGGTAGGAATAAGAGCAAACTTAATAAGAATGCGAAATACTTTATCTGTTGGAGTTTTTGTCCAATTAGGCTTCAGGGTTTAAAGGAATTCCAAGGACGTTGCTTTGGGTACAACTAGTTAATGTTGCCAGTGTCCCATTCAATTCTTCTGGCGTGTTTGACAAAGGTTGAAGCTGGTTACATGTCTATTCATTTGTGTGAAATTTTGAAGTAAGGCTTAATCAGTAAAAGCAATATAAACCTGAGGCTTTGGAGTTTGTGGCTAATGTAAGGAGAAAAATAAAGCATGCCATGTATTTCTAACATGGCATGTGTCCTTCAAGATAACTCAGCTGATTATATGTTAGAAATACATGGCATGCTTTATACGTGGCATGCTTCGTTCATATACAGGGCATGCTTTATAGACATACATGGCATCCTTTATTTCTCTCCTTACATTAGCCACAAACTACATAAGCCTTAGGCCTATATTCATTTTTCTGATTAAGCCTTACTTCAAAATTTCGCACAAATGAATTGGCATGTAACCAACTTCAATCTTGTGAATATTTGAAATTTTTGCTTTTTTTTTTTTTGCAACAATTGTTATTGTTTTCCTCAAAACTGATAAGTAGCCAAGCCACAACTCCCTGTGTTTAATAGATACTGACATTGTATGTTAAAACTGTGGCTCAAAACAGATGGTTGAACCTTTAATATTTTTCTTTCGGTTATCCCTGTCCTAAATAAAAAGTTGCACATGCTTAGTAAGCCATGTGTTACATATTGATTCTGTTGTGTTAACCTTACCAGCCTTAAAGAGTTTAAATGAACTACACATTCTGTTTAGGTGAATACAACACACATCAATAAGTCCGATAAGGATCAAATATATTCAATTGCATATGTTAAACTTGTTTTTTGCTTCTATTTTGGTTTCCTTTTTCAGGATTTTTTGGCCTCCATATTGTGCAAATCCAGGTCTTCATCATTCATACTGTATGCAAATGGGGATATTCTATATCCAAATTATTTATATCTAATCTGTGCCCTATGTTTTAATTTCTAGGATGAGCTTCCTGCTCTCTCTATTTCCAGACCTCAGACTGGCCTCTCCTTCCTAGTTCCTGAAGCTGAGGATGTTGAGGATCTATATAGCCGATACAAAGTGAGCTGATGTTCAGTCACATATTACTATGGTTTAGCAATGCTGGGGAGCATTATTGTTTCTAAGTTGTATTTTGTATTTGTCAGTCTACAACTATGTCTATGTTCAAAAGGCATTGGAAAAATAGAACAGAAGGTGTTGAAGAAAGTAAATTATTAACTTTATATCCTGTATTTATTTTGTGCAACTCAAGGCAATATACACCATGCTTTTTCTGTCTATTTTCCCCATAACAGCATCCCAATAAAGTGAGTTGGACTGAGATAAAATGAATAGGCCAAAGTCACCCATCTGACTTGTATACCTAAGGATTAGAACTTGCAGCCTCCTGGTTTTTACTATAGTACAGTTGATAAGGTGTACCAAACTGGGTGTCATAAATATATAAAAGGATTGATCTCTGTAGAATTTTATTCAAGTGTCTCACATCAGTTCCTTCATGTCTGATATCTTTTCTACCAATGGCTCTAGATGTTGCTATTAGCTTTCCGGAACAATGGACTATTGAGTTGTCGTTCTCTTTCCCTGCCAAGAAAAGCATGGCAAGAAAAACCAGGGAAAATAAATGCAGAGTTTGCTCTCCCCCTCTCCCTCCCTCCCCCCCCCAGTAAAAGTGTACTGCTAGAAAGTACATTTTAACTAGTACTTTCATTTGTTTTTCCTGCTCTCTCCTTCCAACTTTTTTATTTTGTCTTGTGTTCTGTTTTTTTTTAGATTGCAAACATAAAGCTCCACTTTTTAATTGTGAATTGCCCTGAATTTTAAAAAGAAATATTATCACTCTTTCAAAAAGAATACAATCAAGTTATTTCAAAACGTACATTCCCCATGCATTTCTGGTATTCAGGATTCCCATACTACTCAGTAGTGGGAGTATATTACTTGATACACTATGCATATTCAGAAGGAATTCATGATGTGGTTGGTTATCTCTAGCCCTTGCTTCATTTTATAAACGGGAATTTTGCAGGTGCAACAAAAGCCACACTTTTTTGGTCTTTTTGTAGAAACTCCAGCAGGAGCTGGAATTCCTGGAGGTCCAGGAAGAATACATCAAGGACGAGCAGAAAAATCTTAAGAAGGAATTTCTGCATGCTCAGGAAGAGGTGAAACGTATCCAGAGCATCCCACTGGTCATTGGCCAGTTCCTGGAGGCAGTGGATCAGAACACAGCCATTGTTGGTTCTACCACAGGTAGAGTGCCCATCCTTTTTGCTGGCTCTTGATTTGTGGAAGGTTGAGGGAAAAAACTTTACGCAGACCTTTTTTTTTTTTTTTTGAAAAGGTTTATTGATTTTATGGGGTTAAGGATAAAATGGGGTTGGGGTCTGGGTTAGGGTTGGAATCAGGATTGGGGTTAGGACTGGGGTTTCCCCTGGTAACATTTTCAATATTTAGCAAACAACATATTGTCTGGGTACATATATTTACATATATTTAAACAGCAATAATAGATATAATACTAGATGATAACAATAAGTATAGTTAATTGTCTTAAACAATATTAGTTAATCACTCCATGTCATCCTTCTTACCAGTATGTATTTGAAGTTACAGATCACACTCCTTTCTGGGTCGTTTTTCTAGCCATTGATAAAAATTATCCCATTTTCATTTTTCCAATAGTGGGCAAACACAATTCTTGCTTACCGTATCTTTTTTTGAATTATCTCCCTGGTAGCTCACAGGACCATTTTGATTTCTGTTAAAATGGTTAAGGGCTGCCATTTCAATACCCCCAAATGCCTCAAAGCATTCTAAGAAAGTGAAGTTGTAGTTAGGCTTGATGGTCCCTCCTGCTCATAGCGAAGTTAGGTGATAGGCCTAACTAAGTGATCTTCCACTCTCCCCATTCCTTAGAAGTAGAAGTAGGACCCAGTCTAACCTTGTGAATGTCTCCAATGCAGGCTCCAATTACTACGTCCGAATCTTGAGCACCATTGACCGTGAACTGCTGAAGCCCAATGCTTCTGTGGCCCTGCACAAACACAGCAATGCGTTGGTGGATGTGTTGCCTCCTGAGGCTGATAGCAGTATTATGATGCTGACTTCAGGTGACGTGCATCTATCTTTCTTAACCAGATGCAAACTCTGCTCTCTGTCTGCATGGAATGTGTGTGTGTTTGTTTGTTTGTTTGTTTGCCAGAATGTCATTTTATCTGCAAAAATTCCAGATAAATAAGAGAACTGAATGTGCTAATAAACTCTTTGCTGCATCGTCTCATCATGTAGTTGCTGAGCACACGAAGTCCGGTCACATGACCTAGGGGGAGGTGGCTATTGGAACTGGGTCATAAGTATCCCTGGTGAGGTCTGCTGTAACTTTGAAAAGTCACTAAGTTACCGGTTGTAAGTCGAGGACTATGTGTGTCATTTCTTAAATTGAGAGCAAATAAAAACAGGGAATTGGGTTGCTTGCAAAAATGGGTAGTTATTGGGTTGAAAGCTTATCAGTGTCTATTTGTTCCAAATAGATCAGAAACCGGATGTGATGTACGCTGACATTGGTGGGATGGATATTCAGAAGCAAGAAGTCCGAGAGGCCGTGGAGCTGCCCCTCACTCACTTTGAACTTTATAAACAGGTATTCTAAATTTCAGGGCGGAAAGTTGGCAAACAGAAGTGGATACAAATAGTCCTTTTGTTATATCACATTTTTGTTTTTCAAAACTCATGTAAGGCATTTGCTCCCCTCCCACTCAGCTGAAGCATAATGACTTCTAAACTAGTTTGCTGAGGTTATGAAGAGATTGACAAGCATATTTCACACATCATCTGTCTCTTAGAACATAACATTTTCAAGTGTCAAGTGCTTCTTAAGATGAGGTATTAGCAGTTATGTGACAGGAAGAAATATATGTCAAAAGAAGTATGCAGTCTTCATGATATAGTAGCTACCAGTGGCTAGGTTTTGCCCATTGTCCTAGGCCGTGAAGCTCTCTTGGTTTTGCGCAGTGTGGGTACCTAGCCATTGTATTAATGGCTTAGTAAGACAGAAGTACAGTCATTATTTAGAGCTAGAGGCAATACAACTAGACAGCTCACTGGATGCACCAACAATGAAAACAAAGCTTAAATACACTAGGCATGTAATGCTAAGTTACGGTTCGCTTAATGTATAACTACCATTGTAGTTTGGGATATTTGTTGCCAGGCAAAACAGTGCAGTAAGATTAATAATTGACTGGATTCAGAGGTTTAATCTTAGCATTGACGGAGGGAGCTTATAATAGCAAAGTATTGATGTCCATACTTCAGCCATTTGAGACTGAGGGCATCTTTATTAAATCTGGGAAAAAGTAAAACACAATGGCCTCACAAATTAATTATTTCATTGCTTGTTGCTTCCTTGTGTGGCTCGTTTATAGATTGGAATAGATCCTCCTCGGGGTGTGTTAATGTATGGGCCCCCTGGCTGTGGAAAGACTATGCTGGCCAAAGCTGTGGCCCATCACACCACAGGTATGTATGATTTTGGTTATATTACCATGTGTCATATATAAATTCCTCACTTGTTAGGTATTTTTCCCTTTGATCTGGGCTATTTTGGCATTTTATTGCCAACCTTTTTAATACTTGTTAGTGCCTGAAGCTGAAAATGGGTAAGGTCTAAGTGTTGTACTTCAAGAAGTCAACATGGATGGGAAAATAGTTGCTAGCCAATAGGTGCAACTGGAAATAGGGGCTGGAGGTGTCCTAGAATGTGTATTATCACCTTCCTCTATGTAAAGAAGGATAGGCCCTCTCTCTCTGAGCCTTTTTAGTCTTCTCCGTAATAGCGCAGAGATCAACTGATGGAAGTTAACATTTGGTTACTCTGGAAACCACCTACAAGCTTGACCTTAAATGTATATTGCTTCATAAATAAACACAGACTCCTGCACAATCATATGCATAATTCCTCCTGCTGTGATAACAAACCAGAGTGCTCTCATGATGTTTTTCTGCCCAGCTGCTTTCATTCGGGTGGTGGGGTCTGAATTCGTGCAGAAGTACCTGGGTGAGGGGCCACGCATGGTCCGGGATGTTTTCCGACTGGCCAAAGAGAATGCCCCGGCCATCATCTTCATCGATGAAATTGATGCCATTGCCACCAAACGCTTTGATGCCCAGACTGGAGGTGAGTTGGCAAGCAGAAACCGCTGAATTTTGGAGTGTAGCTTCGATTATTTGGGTGGAAGCTGTGGAGAATGTTTGAAGAATGGGGATGTCCTCTTGGCCATGTTGCCTGGATATTTTCAGGCAGTTACAGAGATGTCCATGTGGGCGGGTTCTGGAGAGGCGGAAATAGTGTGCCCTGGAAATTTACTTACCTTTTTGCTTACTGTGTCCTAGTGGTGTCCTCACTGATTCAGCAGCTGAATTGTGTTGCTGCTGTCATTAACTAGAACAGGGCTTTTCAACCTTTTCACCCATTGTACCACTTTTAGGATAAGGCAATATCCGAGTACCACCAGTCGCCCAGCAAGGTGTCAAAAACTTGATGACCGAAAAAAAAAGGAAAAAAATGATAAAGTACACGTAGTCCTCGACTTACAACAATTCGCTTAGTGACTGTTCGAAGTTACAATGGCACTGAAAAAAGTGACTTATAACCATTTTTCACACTTATGACTGTTGCGGCATCCCCAGGGTCATGTGATCACCTTTTGCAACTTTTTGACAAATGAAGTCAATGGCCAGGGGTGTGTGGCCAGCTCATCACTCAGGTTGCAGGATGCCTGTGGGGGGTGCGGGCGGGGATGTGGGGGGGATCCGTGGGTCTCTGGTGGAGGGTGAGACAGGCATGGGAGCCTTCCTTCCCTCCCTCTCTCCCTCCCATTGTCCCTTCTTTCCTTCCTTTCTTCCTTCCCTCCCTCTTTGTCTCTTCCTCCTTCCCTCCCTCCCTTCCATTGTTCCTTCCCTCCTTCCTTCCCTCTCTCTCATTGTCCCTTACTTCCCTCCCTCTTTGTCCCTTCCTTCCTCCCCCCCTCCATGCCCAGGAAGGGACAAGGGGAGGGGGACAGGCTGCCAGCGTGGCTAGTGGCTGTGCTGCCAGTGGCGATGGCGACATGCCAAACCTGCCTGTGCACGCACAGAGGCAGAGGCAGAGGAGAGCTCTGCCCAGCTCACTTGCTCGTGCTTCACCAGAAAACATGCTGCTTGCTAATTTAGCAGAAGCGCCAGGATCAGCGCCGGGCTACAGCTGATTCGTGCTTCTGCTAAATTAGCAAGCGGCATGTTTTCCAGCAAAGCGCGAGCATCTGAGCTGGGCAGGAGCCCAAGAGAGCAGCTACAGCTGATCTGCGCTTCTGGGCTGTTCTGCAGAAGCGCGGATCAGCTGTAGCTGCGCGCCCCCATCCTGGGCTCCTGCCCAGCTGACTTGCTCGCGCTTTGCCGGAAAACATGCTGCTTGCTAATTTAGCAGAAGCACCAGGATCAGCGCCGGGCTACAGCTGATCTGCACTTCTGGGTGGCTCAGCAGAAGCGTGGCTCAGCTGTAGCTGCACACACCGATCCTGGGCTCTTGCCCAGCACACTTGCTTGGGCTGTATTAAGACCATAGATGGCTGCGTAAGGAGAGTGGAAGGGAGGCGAATTCGGGGTGGAGCAGAAAACACGGGGAGAAGGCGTTAGGAAAAAAGCACCAAGGTACATGGTGCCTTGCAAGGGATTCCTGAGTGTTCGGTAATTGTTTTTCCTCTCTCCTCTGCGCGAGAAAAACTTTTGCGGCGTAAATCTGAAACCAGGTGTTCCTGTGAGGTGATGCAGGAGGTCCTTGGGAAAGGCGAGGACAGCCTTGGCGTTTCCTCTCTCCCAATCCCCTTCCTCTTCTTCACCCCCTTCCCCGGCCTGCCTGTGATCTTAGCTCGCGGCTCCGTGGCTTTTCTTTGCCTACCCTACCCAAGCTTTCTTCCGCCCGCCCAGTTCCCGGGAGCGGGAGCGCTGAGGAGGTATGGCAGAAACACATGAAGGCGAGAAGTAAAAAACAAAACAAACGCGGAGTTCCAGCCAGTAGAGGCTTGGCAGCCCGGCTGCCGAGAAACAGGAGAGCACAAAGCCGAGGAGAAGAAGGTGGCGGTTTCCTCCCAAAAGGGGCTCCTTTTCTCCACCCCTTCCCCTCAGTCAGCCAAGAGCTCTGTCTACTATCAGGCTAGCGCTTGTTGTGAAGTAAGAAGAGAGAGGGGAAAGGCGATACGGATCCCGCCGACCTGCGTGCACGAGAACAAGTCAATCTGGTTGCTGCACAATGAGTCCCTGGGGAGGGCGGGGCCTTGCTCTGCGCCTGCGCTCTTCAGGGTTCGTGGAGGCTGCCGCCAAGCAGCATGTTTCCCACAAACAAGTGAGCTGGGAAGGAGCGGAGCGGGGGGGGAGGAAGGCGACGCCCGTACCACCAGCCAGGTGGTCGCGTACCACCAGCGGTATGCGTACCACCGGTTGAAAAGCCCTGAACTAGAACTTGTGATTATTTTATCTATCTGTATTATGTAACCCACTCTGCAAAGGTTTTTATTTTAACAAGCAATACTGAAGCTAAGCCAAAATAAAAGAAGGGAAAACATTGCTGTGTTTACGCAATATACTTAATCGCGTTAATGAAAGATTGCGTGGTTGAATTTGTATAACTGGCTGAGTTTGATCAGCCATCATATTCATGTTTAACATTACTTGCTTTTATTTTGGGGTGTGTGTGTAAAAAACCTAGCTTTTTGATCCTGATGATTCGGTGTGTTGTGAATCCTGAAATTGAGTTATTTGGTAACAAAATCTAAACAAGCTCTAGTTCCTTTCCTCCTTATTTATGCTGAGCACTTCTATGTGCAGCATTCTTTTCCCTCTCTTCCTGATTTGCACTAGGAACTAAATAGGTTTGACATTATTTCTTTAGCGGTATAAATCTCTAGTACCTGTCCAGTTCTTGGCTGCTGAGAATCACACGATTACCTAATATGTGGGCATTGCTCTTTCCTTGCCTTGTCACAGTGTGCTGGAACTCTGGGTTTGCAAAGTTCTTTATCTGTTGACCACAGTATCTTCTATGTTGGGTTGGCCTATGAAAGCCAGAGGGGAATCTCTCTCTAGGTAGGTTTGTGTTTCTGTGTTTGTGAACTGCAGCTTCTAATCGCCACAGCAAGAGTGGCTGATGGTAAAAGATGTGGGATTTTTATTTAAACAATATCTACAAGGCCATAAGTTTTCTGTTTTCCCAGGATTAGGCCTGGACTTGTTACAGATGCCCTCATTTCTCAACATTTGGTAAATTAAGCCTTCTTTACAACCTTTGTGCAGATCTGTTCAATGATGTGAGATTTTAATTAGGTTTGGAAGTATAGGACAGGCATGTCAAACTGCTGGCCTGCGGGCTGGATGAGTCACGCCAAAACCGCGCCCACCCCATTGCCGGCAATGGGGGGAAAGTCCCGATACGTCGCACGACGTCATGTGACATCGCGAGTTTGACATGCCTGGTATAGGATAACAAGTGAGGATTTAAGAAAGGGGAGATTAGAAGTCCTGGTAGCTCTTAACTGTAGGAAATAGTAAACTCATTAACCAAATTCTACCATTCTGTGGAATTCATTTGGAAAAGAAGAATTTCAACATTAATAAATATCTAAATTGGGGAAAACCTTAAGAGGATAGATTGCAAAACGTATTACTTCATTTATCTATTTTTGAAAGTTTCACAAGATTTCTGGTTCCTGTTCAGCATTTTGTCAATATGTATAATAAGTTGAAACTTGGGAGCGTCAATAAAAATTAGAGTTCTTTAATCTTGAGTTGCTTCCCAGAGGGAGCACAAGCTGGTGTGATGTCCTTTAAAGTCTGTGGAATGAACGTGTCAGACGTGGAATATGGAGGAAAGCATGGACTGCTTCTCTTACCTGGCTGTCCTCTGATAATTTTGTCGGTCTCTCCGCAGCGGACAGGGAGGTTCAACGGATTCTCTTGGAGCTCCTCAATCAGATGGATGGCTTTGACCAGAATGTTAATGTCAAGGTGTGTTGGGGCTTAAAGATGGCTTGAGTGATCTAAGGAGGCAATGATCTGCTTCCACTTTTCTACATTTTGAACTACACAAATACAGTGCTTAATACGAATGTGCATGTGTACGAAAGGGAAAAGGAGAAAAACTCTTCCCAAATCATAGCAAAATACCAAAAATTAACATATTGCAATTAATAAAAGTTTAGCCCACGGTTCACAATAGCTGATAATCTACTGAGGCACTTGCCATGTCCAAAAGAAGTTACGCAGCTTCTTTGCCCATTATGTCAGTATCTAAAATAAAAAGTAATTTTTTTTCAAGCATGGTTCATTTTGGAAGTCTGGGCTGGGATTACAAGAATTCCAGTAACGGGACTATTTCCCATTTAGAATCAATTCTTTGTGGATGGATTTTTTCTTCTTCTAATAGTATTCCTGTGATCGAACAAGGAGGCGAGAAGCTTACAAGGCAGTTAATGGTTCTCTGAATCCTTGTCAGTCAGGGAACCAACCATAATAACCCCAAGCTTTTTGCAGTTGCAGCGAGGAAAATTCCAGACTTGGAGGAGATTTTCTCCTTTTACTTATTAAACCTCCGTTCACTATTTGTCTTAGTCAGCTGTGTTTAAGAGTATACAAGGCGTGTATATAGCTTTGGACTGAGTTGGCATTTTAAAATTCAGGTTTGATGTGGTTGTTTCTTCTCTTGTTCTTTTGACCACAGGTGATAATGGCTACAAACCGAGCAGACACCCTGGATCCTGCTTTGCTCCGACCGGGCCGTCTAGATCGTAAAATCGAGTTTCCTCTTCCAGATAGACGCCAAAAACGATTAATCTTCTCTACCATCACCAGCAAGATGAATCTCTCTGAGGAGGTGGATCTGGAAGATTGTATCCTTGACAACAACTTGGTGAAAAGAAATGATCTTTTTTTGGTGCCTTATTGGAAAGACAAGGCTACATTCATCTATAGCAGGGGTCTCCAAACTTGGCAACTTTTAGATTTATGGACTTCATCTCCCAGAATTCCTCAGCTCTGGCTGGGGAATTCTGGGAGTTGAAATCCACTAGTCTTAAGGTGGCCAAATTTAGAGTCCCCTGATCTATAGAATAGGAGGTTTGGGATATGTTTTTTTTTAATTCTTTCCAACCCAATATTGTTGTAAAGAAATTACATAAAGTTGCTCAAGACTATAATCTATGCCGGGATAGATTATAGCTTCCATTTCAGGCAGCAGGTTGGGGGAGACAAAGGGTTTTGTGTCTAACACATCTTATTGGAGCAAAGTATTTAAGTTCCATCTCTCAGTTGTGTTTTGCATGAGTTCATTGTATTCTCCCTTTTCTCTGTTAATTCAAGGTTGTGTATATAGACACCTCTCGTTAGTTTTTCTTTTACAAGAACAACTCTGTGAAGAAGGCTTTGTTGAGAGCAGGTATCAGACTCAAGAGTCACCCAGCGACCCATAAGTTCAAGCAAGGACTTGCACCTGAGTCTCCCTAATCCAGTGTAGAATGATAGTTAAGGTGTTGGAGAAAAGAGACCCAAATTCTAGTCTACCCTTAACCATAGAACTTTGCAGTGTAACTTGGGCCAGTGATTCATTCATAGCCCAATGTATCTCCCTGGATCGTTATTGGGAGAAAAATAAGAGGAGCATTGCTGTGTGCAGTACCTTCAGCTTCTGAATAAAAGGCAGGATAAACATTTAGTAAATAAAAACTCCCAATACTTCAATCACTGCTTAAGACACATACATTTCAGCTGCTTTCCTGGGGCCATTCTTCTCGCTCACACCATCAGTTGTTGTGTTGCAAGAGCTGCTTCTTGTCTAGCAGATCCCTCCTCCAGGAACAAATTAGAGGCAGCTACTGTGGGAGGGAGAATTCATGCTGTAATAGTTGCTCCTGACTGGTTAGAGCTGTTTTCTGTTTAGCCTTGAAAACAAAGCAGGTGGATTGGACATTTGTTGCGTTCTTGCCTAATCTGGCCGTGCTCTTTGTTATGAAATGGGATATCCAACCAGTTCCATTTTTGTGTTATTGCTGGGTTCTTCCCAATTCATCTGGACCACCAGGAACTAATAATAATAATGATAAAGTTGGAAGGGACCTTGGAGGTCATCTAGTCCAACCTCCTGCTCAGGCAGGAAACCCTATACCATTTTGGACAAATGGCTGTCCAGTTTCTTCTTAAAAACTTCCAGTGTTGGCGCATTCACCGCTTCTGGAGGCAGGTTGTTCCACTGGTTAATTGTTCTAACTGTCAGGAAGTTTCTCCTTAGTTCCAGGTTGCTTCTGTCCTTGATTAGTTTCCCTCCGTTGCTTCTTGTCCTGCCTTCAGGCGCTTTGGAGAATAGCTTGACTCCCTCTTCTTTGGGGCAGCCCCTGAGATATTGGAACACTGCTATCATGTCCCCCCTCGTCCTTCTCTTTGTTAAACTAGACATACCCAATCCTTGTGAAGCTTGACTGAGAGAATATGTACCCTTTCCAATGAAGTGATTACTTACCTTTATTTCAATAATTGGCTCCCATTTGTTGGCTTCCCTGTAACATTTCACTGGGTCAAATGGAAAGGTGACCACTTAGAAGAGAGTATCATGCATGATTGCAGAAGTCAGCTAGCTAAAATTGTGGGATGGTCAGGTTGGGCCTTTTCTCTTTATTTTTTTCCTTTACTCCTTCTAGATGTGGCAAGGCCGGATAAGATCTCGGGAGCTGACATCAACTCCATTTGCCAGGAGGTTAGTATGCTCCTCCTGTTAGATGTTCCAAAGAAGCAGATGGCCGTCAGTTTTCAGTCCCGCTTAAACAACTGCTTCCTCTTTATTCTGGTCTAGCAATCCTAACAATTGGGGAAATGAGAGAAATCTTCAGAGGAGAAAAAAAAAATAGGCATGAAATGTGAGGCTGTGAATCATGTTCCTCCTGGGTCAACTTCGGTGAGAGAATATGTGTAGGCTGGTAGCTAGGAACTTAAGCTATGAGCTGGGAGTCACGAGTTTGGATCTTGCCTCTATGCAAACTCTGTAGGAGGACTAAGGATCTCTGCCAGCATTACATCTGATACCTTATCCATCTCATTGGGTTTTATTTTTGTGGTGGATTTTAGCAGACTTCCCCCCCCCCCCCCAATTAGTGGTATATCCACTTAAGCTGGATAAAAGAAAAGGCGAAACAAAGCATTATACGTGGGAGTGAATAGAAAGATTGCTGATTGAGATTCAGCAAACAGCCATATTAGTTTGTGTTTCTAACCAGCTGGGAACTGGGAATTAAAGTAGGGATCCTCTGAATAACTATCCCAATAGATTTATATATATTTGTATGTGTCTACATTTGCAGTGGCTGTAGTGGGCTGGGGAGTGAAATCATACTTCGGTTTTCAATGCAGGAATCAAAATTTTAACATACACAGCAGTCTGTTGGCGTCTATTGAAGGGAGGCTACCGCTTCCTTGGGGAATACATTGGGCTGCAGTTCCCAGAACCTCTTGCCCAGATGGTGTGAATTATATAAATCAGAATGAGAACGTGCCTTTGAGCATTGCTACATGGTGTCTTTCCACCTCTCCTCTTTTGTTGTGAGCACTCCCTTTTCTTCATGGTTGATGTTTGAAACATTTTCCCTTCTTCCCAGCCTCATTATCTTCTCGTTCTTCCTTTTAGGCTGGGATGCTGGCAGTACGGGAGAACCGTTACATTGTCCTCGCCAAGGACTTTGAAAAAGCCTACAAAACAGTCATCAAAAAAGATGAACAGGAACATGAGTTCTACAAATAAAGATAGGAACAGCAGGACCAAAGCTTGGTTTGGTCATCTCAGTCCTTGGGTTGGAAGGAGGGGCTGTGTTTTTTATGTGTTCCTGGTAGGCAACATTTATCCTGTGATTTTTTTTTTTTAAACTATCCAGAAATGCCACTGTTCCCTTCAGCGGTGGAAATTGGAGATGAGTTTGTCTTTATCTCATCCCCTCCATTCCCATATGTTCTTGATCTGCCTATATTGTTTTTATTCTCAGGCCCCATAGGGAGTAAGGTTTGAATTGGATTAACATTTGCTCCCTTGGAAGAAGGGAGTATGGGCAGGAATAGACCTGTCAGCTATTGTTACACCACAGTTCCATCGTATTTGAAATTTTGTCACATGGTTGGGGCTTGTGGTTGATAGTTGAAAGCAATAGTTGGCCTGTAGAGTGCGTGGGTTCATATTGCATGCTTGGTTCACATGTTAAATATTAGATCAAAATCAGTCAAACCTTTTTCTAGCATTGTGTAATGCTCATCTGCAGTTTTCGCAGCTTTTATAAATTGGGTTCCACATTACACTAAGCTAGGTTTTATTAAACATGATTTGAAGAAATCTCAATTTAGACCCATGAATCCCCACCAAGCCACATTATGACTTAATAATATGCTGTATGATCTTGATTATCAAAGCATTGATGACTTGTTAGCAAATACAGTAAATGAAGTTTATTCTTATGGTCCAGAAAATAAAAGACTTTTGTGATACTTTTTTGCAAGTGTTGGTGCTGCTGCGGAAGAACCAGGTTTCTTGGAAAGCTAATCTTTGGATGATGAGGGATTTTGTGTCAGCCGCGAAGGACCAGGACCACATATGACAGTGGTGGCGAACCTATGGCACGGGTGCCAGAGGCGGCACTCAGGGCCCTCTCTGTGGGCATGTGTGCCGTCGCCCCAGTCCTAGGCCTTCAGCTGGGTTTTATAAAACCTTTTCGCTTTAGGCCTCCGCCGCCATGTGCAAAAAAAAATTTCAATCAGTCAATTTCAACTTTTCGCGGGGAAAAAAAAAGATCTTGCAAAATTGGAATAGATTGAACTTTTTAGTCCCACCCAGTCTGCCGTTACCACCACAGCCACGCCCACCCAATTGGCCACACCCACCCGGCACCCAACGATGCATAAGTGGGTTTTGGGTTGCAGTTTGGGCACTTGGTCTCTAAAAGGTTCGCCATCACTGGCATATGAAGTTCCATTGCCATTCTATTGCTCTTGCCAGGAATTTACTCAGCTAACGGTTAGCACTATTTTGGTGTTAGATGAGGGTTAACAGAATTCAAAGGGAGGGGTTGGACTTAGTTTAAGGCGATGTAGAGATTCTAGGCTGATTCCTCTTTTGACTCTGCCCCCATTCCTTCTACATCTTGAGAATGGCTGTACCAGAATTGTTCACATTCTTTGCAACAATATCTAACCCATTAAAGAACGTGTATTTTAAATATTGAAAGCAATGGCAGACTGTATTAGAAGCAATAGAATTATCATATATCCTCATATTTCCAAGGGATCATCTTGCACAAAAGCTGGTCTATGAAACACAGTAAGCACAAGCTGTTGTATTCCCAAACTATGCTGTGCTGAAACCGATCATATTTTAACCTGATAGGTTCACACACCACACCATGCCAAGAGAATGAATGAGTTTGTACATACAAACTACCAGTGTTAACTTCACCGTAGCTTTAACAAAAGTTTATCTGCCTTTGTTCATACTACAGACTAAATTATGTGGTTTGTTTGCTTTGGACTTAGCATGCTTTGCAAATCTATCCCACTGTGATGTTGCCAGCAAATTGGGATTTAAACTGTCTTATTGATATACGTGACCCAGTCTTTGTGTGCATATTTTAAAAAAAATTCTTTTTGCTATTTTGCCTTATAGAGGAAGTGAAGCAGGTGCCTATTAATTTTCCTTTGCTTGATACAAAAATAGCAACAAAGTGTAGTTTTAATAATAACAAAATAATAATAAAAGTAGCAGGAGCAATTAAGAAAAACCGAACACTTCTCCTTTAGCGGTTGTCTTAGTCATGCACACCATGTGTTGGCTCTTGCTAGAAGAATGCCAGACTGACATAGCTGTACAGTATGACTGTCAGATAAATCTCGACCCTTGTTTGCTTTCAGTTTATTATCAGGCAAAGCAAACAAAGACTCCTGCTTCACATTCTCAGGGGCCTGGAAGAAGCACGCGCCAAGCCAAACGGAAGCAAAACGTGCTGCCTTTTGCTTTACTGGTTCAACTCTTTCTCCCCCCCCCCCTTCCCCCTCAAAGTTTGAAAGATTTAACTGTAGTTAAAAATAGCAGTATGTGGGCAGGAAGTGTCACTAGGTCAAAAGTAGTTTCTTTGTTTTAACTGGGAGTTCTCTTCTGCCTGTTATGGCTGTCAGTTGGCATAGTACAGGGGTAGGCAACCTTGGCTCTTTTATGACTCGTGGACTTCAACTCCCAGAATTTCTGAGCCAGCATAAAAGAGCCAAGGTTGCCTATCCCTGGCCATAGTAGCTTTGGAACAGACATCTGTCATTAAAGCAATTTTGGGAGACCCGAGAATCAGAATGTTAAACCTCAGTGGCTTCAGTTTGCATGAAATAATTGTTGCATTTAAAGCTGGGAGTTAGTTATCCTTCTCCCTTATTCCCCCTCCCCATCAACAGACCTCACTGTTTTATTTTTAAAAAAGACATAATTTAAAGATAAAGTCCTCCTTTAATTTCCTACCCATCCTTTTTGTATACATGGCAGGTTCCATGTTTTTTTTTTAAATCTTTGCACAGAAAAAATAATGGAACATTATCTTCAATAATACAATTAACCATGATACCCAGCTGCCAGAGCAAAGCTTTCATGTGACAGTTAATGATTATGAAATTGAACAGTAATTAAAGGTATTGGAGGGAGGATACTTTCTGGGTGGAGTGTTAATTGGGTCAAGTGCTTTTGTCTGAAAGCAGATTAGGATGTCTTAAGTCTGCTGTTACTTTCAACTAAGGATAGATGAAATTGTCAACTTTGCTTCTTCATTTTTTAAAATCTCTATTCCACCCAGTTTGTAAAATCAGAACATTTTGCTAAATTGTTATCAAATACAAATACTATAAATCGCATTTGTATTGGTGAGTTTCAAGAGGAACAGTATTCAAGAACACCTGTTTGTACCTGCTTGCATAAACGCTTTAAAAACAGATGAGCCTGTCAGACACAAAATAAAATAAGGTCTTTTGATTCGATTCCACAAAATGATCCTATCAAGATTCATATCCAGATTTTTTACAAGCTACATTTGCCTGGATGAAGGAATCTTATTTATACCTCAGAATTATTTTTCTTACCCTCAGATAGAAAATTGCTGATTTTGGTAACCTCTTATTAAAAATCATTTCCCACCCCAAAAGGATGGAAATCCTATCCTATCTGTTTCAAACCGCGAGTCATCTTTTGTCAGTTCACTGACGCTATGCAGCACATCCCTTAGTTCAAGAATAATAGGATTGGCAATCTTCCAACCTGAATTTCTGCTAATACTTCAAATACGTTAATTTTGCATTTCTGATTCTGAATCGGCTACTTCAAACTCTCGAATGTATCCTTTCCAAGATGTTTTAAGGGCTGATTTCATATAATTCATTGAATCAGGAAAACTTTTGTTTGTTTGTGTAACTTTGATGGACTGGTCATTGACCATAATAAAGATGCTGTTCCGTTTTGGGCAATTTAGTGCTTGCTTAAGCTCTATTCATTTGGGGTTTTTTTTAATGGTTCTATTTGCTGTACCAGATCTCTAAAACGAGTTACTTTGATAATCTGTTTAACTACTAGACAGCCCATGCCACTCTGGGTCTTCGTTTCAGTGATATCTCTTATTTAAACAGAAACAGAATGACTGTGGGTGGGCAAAAAAAGCAGTGGGAGCGGGAGCAATTTCCAAGTTCCTTCTGGTTTCCCCATTGAATTTTCTTCTGAAATCTGGCAAGGAACATTGAAAATTTTCCCTTCCCTTCCTTCCGTCCTTCCAAATTCAGGAAAGCAGTTCTGAATTGTCATAAATCAGATTGTCACAGGATATCCATGTGGTTGCTAAGAGTCAACATTGACTGAATGACATATAATCAATTGCCATTCCAAATAAGATGTGAACACCAGCAGTCATAAAGAGCAATATTTTAAGGAAATAAAGTGCAGAGGGATCAATTTCATTTTAATTTCTATTGACAGAAAAAGAGAAAAGCTGATTCAAAAGTTTGATGCAGAACAGCTGACCAAATGCCTAAAGTTATCCTTATATATTTATTTATAAAGTGCTTGGAATTGGTGAACGGGTAGGTTGTCCTTGATTTATGACTGCAATTGGGACTAGAACTTCTGCCATTAAGCGAAGGCATCATTAAATAAGTTGTGCTCAATTTTACATTTTTTTTGCTACAGTTGTTAAGTGAATCCAGCTTCCCCCATTAACTTTGTTAGGAATCTTGTAAGGAAGGTTGCATATGGCAATTGTGACTTACAGGATGCTTCAACCATTGTAAACATCTGCTAGATGCCAATGCCCAAATTTTGACCACATGACCATGGAGATGCTGTGACAGTTGTTAAGTCCGTGTAAATTCAAACGGTCACTAAACAAATGGTTATAAGTCGAGGACTACCTGTAGATTTTACAAAGAATAAAATGTCAGATTGCTGTCTCCAATTTAGGAGAAAGACAATGGAGGATCAGGAGAGAAATGAAAGTGAAATAAATGAAAAAAACCAATTCATTACAGTATTTTTTTGTCAAATTTATATGACTGCCCATCTCACAAAAAGGCCTCTGAGTGACATGCAACAAGACAAGATTAAAAACAAAATATAAATGTTATAAAAAGCTTTACAAAGCACAAGGCTTAAGAGAATAGTAACTATAAATAACAATGGAGCCACTTCGGTATCTTACTAGTCTCTGGGAATTGAGGTCCATACATCTTAAACTTGCCAAAGTTGATAAATGCTGACCTAAAGTAAGTATCACTGAATTGTCTGATTTATTGATGAGTAAACACGGTCAATATACTGACAACCACAGCACAAGATGTTAGAAACTAATTACTTAATTTCACCATCTTCGGCAATAGTGGGCCCTCCTTGTCAGGTGGAATTTCGGTCATCTTTTTTGGAAATGGGAGTGTCCCATCCAGAGCAGATTTTGCTTTTGAAAAGGCGCTGTAGCAACCAATAAAGCCTGTTGGTAAGCCTAGGCCAGGGGTAGGCAAAGCTTTATTTTTCCAAGATGCAGCAGTGGGTTGAATCCAGGATGCCACTTAGAACCAAGCCACTGAAATTCACAGGGTGAATGAGTCAGATTCACCAAGTTGAAACATACACAAAACGTAAGTCCGGAATCCAGTCCCGGTGTACTGTATATGCACCTCCAAGCCATCCGGCAAACAGATGATCTGTCTCTTCCCCAACTCTGGATTTCACCGAGCCCCCACCCCCCAAAGCACTGCTCCCGCTGCTTAGACAACAGCTGCTCCCTCCAAATGTCGGGGCGCACATGGGAAGCGCCTCCCAATTCTTTTAACTCCACACTTGCGCCCGGGCGTGGGTGTAAGAAACCGGGAGAGGCACCTTGTGCTGAGCAGGGTACGTGCCCAGACAGGTGCTTCTCCGCCAGGCGTCCTTCTCATTCGCCAAGGACAACCCGCCTGAGCCCCGGTGGCTCGAGGGCTCCGCTGCAGCCCTTAAGACCCGGTGCCTGTTTAACCCGCGAATCGCCTGTTCTTTAGGAGTTTCNCCTTTGCACGAGAATCTGGACATGGCAACAAGCCAGGCCTGCCTTTCCTGGGTATCCTTCCCCCCCCACTCGTGTTTTTCCCCCTTTGCACGAGAATCTGAGCATGGCAACAAGCCAGGCCTGCCTTTCCTGGGTATCCTTCCCCCCCACTCGTGTTTTTTGTCTCCTTTGCACGAGGATCTGGGCATGGCAACCAGCCAGGCCTGCCTTCCTTGGGTATCCTCTCCCCCCCCGCCCCACTCGTGTTTTTTTTCCTCTGCACGAGAGCAGAGGAAGGTTTCACGCACCCGCGGAGCCGGGCTCGCCGCTCCGCCCGCCCGTCCGCCCAGCCACGCTGCCTTCCGTCTGCTCTGGCCCCGCCCTTTCGCTCGGCTTGGCGGCCGCGCGGCGCGGTGGCGGCAGGGGAGCCGCGGCGGGCTGCGTGCGACCAAAAGGGGCGGCCGCCGTCGAAGACGGGCGGGCGGGAGAGAGAGCGAGAGCGAGAACGGCCTGCCTCTTCCTCCGCGCGGCACAGCGGGGCCGCCGGCCGGGAGCCTCGCTCGCCTCTCCATCCCGGCCGGGCGGGGGAGGGGGGCGGCCGCCCGCCCCCCGCCCCGCACTTGCCGCACCGGGCTATGTTCGAGTAAGGAGCGCGCTGCGGGGAAGTGGAGGCGGGGGAGGATGCCGGGCTGGCGGAGGGGGCGGATGGCGTGTGGCTGCCGCGCGGTCCGGTCCGGTCCGGTGGAGGCGGCGGCGGCGGTCCGGCCGCGGGGCATGGGGGCTCTACTGCGGCTGGGGCAGCTGGCCGAGGGGGAAGGGTGATCCGGGCGGGAAGAGGGCATCGGGAGGGCCCGCTCGGTCCTCGGCGATCGCCGGCTTCAGGCTACGCGGGAGGGCTTGGTCACTTGTCAGCTGGCAAAGGATGGAGGAAGGGATGGAGGGACAAAGGAGCTGCCGCGAGAGAGAGAGGGAGAGAGAGAGAGAGAGAGAGAGAGAAGGAGGGAGCGGGGGCTGGTGGAAGGGAGTGCGTGGCATCCTTGCGAACTGCGGCGGGTGCTTTGGCGGGCGGAGGGAGCGCCGGGTCTGGTGGGCGGAGGGCAAAAAGGAAGATGCCGCGAGGTGGAACAACATGCACACACACACCCTCACCCCTTTTCTGCCCCCCCCCCAAAACATCTCTCTAATTCCCGGAAAGCCCTGGCGAGGGCCAGTCTGCGGGTGTGCGCGCGTGTGCGCGCGCCCGAGTGTAAAATTTGCAAGCTTTTCCCTTGCAAGAAGAAGGGTTCAGCTCCGGCTGGCCCTGCCCCTCTTCCTCCTCCTCCTCCTCCTCCCTCCCAGTCCCCACACGGGGTTTGGATCGAGCCGCTCGCCCCTTTCCCGCTGGGGCATCGGTCGTTCTCTGCCGGTCGCCCTCTGGGTTGTATAGCAGCGCCTTTGTTGCGCGGGTGCCTGCAGGGCTCCGCTCCTGCGTGGGTTGGCGGGCGCGGGCGCGCGCGCGGCTGAAGAACCCTTCCCCCCCCCCCGTGGACGATCCTTTTCCAGTCGTGATGTCAGCAGGCCGCGCTGCCCATCTTCTCCAGCCTGCAGGATCAACCAGCTGATGGGTGGTGGAGCTCAATGTCTGGACAACGCCAGAATGGCTGGCTTCACATTATTCCATTAGTCAGTAACAAACCCCTGTGTTTATGAGTGTGTGTGTGTGTGTGTGTGTGTGTGTGTGCATTCACACAACTTGCTAGTCTTGGCTTTTTTAACCTGGTTGGCTTTTGGTGATTTCATACCTTGTGTGAGGCCGGGCTGTTTGGTTAGCTTACGGTTAGGTATATTTTGTGAAAGTGAATTATAGGTTGGGTGCATTGGGTAAATGCAGCTTTCCATTCTCTCTGATTCTCTCTCTCTCTTTTCCCAGCTTTTGAACTGATTTTTTTTCTGTCCCAATATTGCACAGGCTGCTGATGGCTCGCTCATCATCCCCAAGCCCCACATAGATAGAGGTTGCAACAGGAAGAATGCCAGCCAGTTCTTGGATTATCTTTGTTGACTTCTGTGTCAACTAATGTATGAACAAACAGACATACCATATGCTTTTGAGCAGATGTACAGTATGTGATATTTTTTTTTTCTTGTGCTGAAATTGGGCTACTCTTGAATCAGGATACCTGAGATCCTTTTTCTACTCTGGAGAAGCTTCATTAGCATCTTTGACAAAGCAATCAATTTGTGGGAACCTTGAAACATATTTTTACAACTGAAGAAGTTGAATATAAAATTGCATAGTAAAGAGACTTTCCAGAAACATTTGGGTTTACTTTCCTACCTTCCATTATATATGTGGGAGAGGAAGATGAGTTCCATAGTCCTAAAAAGCTGTATGGGAGGGCAATCCATAAACAAAAAAATTGATGTATTTTGGGGGATCTTGAAGATGTCACAAATATCTTCATTTTTTAAAAAACAGTGTGGACTGTTCTAAAAGCTCTGAGATCTTTATTCAAAACTCTGCAGGCCAGTAACATGATTTTGAATGTATAAAGGTCATAGGATCATAGGATGCCAGAAAATCACTAGTTAGATTTGCACAGCCATTTAAGGATGTTGGTTACAAACTTAGCAGCATATATAAAAAAATATAAATATATATATATAATATATATATATAAATATATATATATATAAAAACCAGTACATATAAAAATGCCCTGTTTCTTTTTTCTTTTTCTTTGGCTCTTGCTTAATTATTTTGTAGTTTGGCATGTTGTGTAAGCCCCCTAGGCCATTTGGTTAATGGACAAATCATTATATTCTGAAATTCCCCAAAAGGATTTATTAACAACTGGGTGATGCATACTGTGTGAATACACAGCTATTCACTGTATGTTTGGCCCTAAGGCAAGTTTCTCTTCAGTTAATCTAGGTATAGATCAATTCATATTATTCAGTCCTCAAGAGAAAACAAGGTCATTGAAATCCAGGTGTCAACCCATCAGAAGTGTCATAAGAGAAAGAGATTATTGGTAGTCCATCCTTGTGGGACATTATTTTCTGCTCCCAAAGAAATGAGATTCATCCACTGAGATTCCTTTCCCATATTACTGAAAAAGACGATCACCTTCAATTGCATTGTGGGTAATTTTGGGACTTTAAAGGGCTATTTATAGGCTTAAACACCCAGTAGATCCAAGCTTGGGAACTTGGAAACAATCCTTTTCCATCATTGTTGGCGCATGGGGCCAATCAGCTTTACTAAAACTTAAAGTTAGATTGTGTAGGGGTGCTCACTCCTGAGTTCCAAGCTGAAACCCCTAAAGTAGCTTCCATAACATGAAGAAGTTTTTGAATTTTGCCTGAGTGATGCAACTGGAAGTTGATAGGTGTGTTTGGGATACAGGTGGCTGTTGACTTATAACCTTTCATTTAGCAACTGTAAAAAAGTGATTTATAACTGGACCTCGGACTTAACAACCTTTGCAGTGTTCCCATGGTTATATGATCAGAATTCAGATGCAAAGCAGCCTGTAAGATATTTATGATGGCTGCAGAGTCCTCAGGTGACATGATTGCCATTTAAGGCTTCCAACAAAGTCAGTGGGAAAATCGACCAGGTAATTCACTTGACAACTATGGCGACTGAGCCCAAAAAAAAAAAAAAAGTCATAAAATTGGGCGCATCTCGCTTAGTGACTGCTTTGGTTAGCGATGAAAGTTCTGATCCCTAATGGTGGTTGTACACAGAGAACTACCTGTAGATGCAGCCTCCTTATCTGTGAGTAGTTTCTTTGCGTAATGTTGCAGTAAGGGCAACATTACGCAAAGGTCAACCCCAGGAAGTGAGGGTCAACAGTTTTTAGCATGTTGCTAGCACAGACAATTGTGACTGCAGAAAATATGGGAAGAAGGAGAATAAGTCAGTTACTTTTCTTTCCCCTCCCAGTTCCAATGAAAGCATCTGTGTTAGTCTACTTCTGCTATTAATTTTGTGGTCTTCTGTTGGCTGTTCTCTGCAGTCTTACAGAAGCTTAGAAAGGTAGTCTGTGTAAGGCACAGGACTCTTTCAGGCTGTCTGTCTGCAGGTCTATGGTCAGAAGGATACTGCTTCACCATCAGAACAGACAGGGTCAAATTTATTATGGCAGGAGAAAGGAGAACTATGGAAATAATAATAATGATTTATTAAACTTGTAGGGCACCCAACTCCCAGCAATTTTCAAAGGTCCAGATCTGGCCAGAAGTTGCAGAGAAAAAGATTCCGACTGCACCCCTAAGCAGGGATGGGGGGCAGCTCAGAATGTTGCTAGTGACTCCATTCTTAGGGCTTTAATTTTCCTCCTTCCTGGCCATGTGGCTCAGAGGCAGCCCATCCTGTGCTTCTCAGTGTATACATAGACGCAGACACAACATCGTGGAGAACAGAGATTCACATTGAGACAATGCTTGTGGAGCTACATTTACCAGATCCTCCCCAAAAGCACATGCTAACAGAGGCCACACCTACTATCCCCAATATATATCCATATTCCTTGATTTCTCCTGGAGGGCAGGCACATGTATATGTATATGCACACACATGCTCATTCTTGGCATGTTTTGTCACAGAGAAGAAAATACAGATACAGAGATCTTGGAAAGAATTCAGAAGCTCTTCACACTCACCCTATATGTTGCATCAGCATCTGGCATGAAACAAAGTGCACCTTCTCAAGTACCTGTGATCTAACAAATCTTGCTTAACTATAACTCCTAGAGGCTCTGGCTGGCATAGCCAGTGATGTGGGAGGAGAAATTGTCCGGAGTTGATAGGACTCAAAAAAATGCAACTGTTCTGGCCTGGTATCTGTTCTACGCAATAAGACCCATCTACAGCTCTTACGACCACAACTGAATGCAAAATTTATGTTGCTAAGCGAGACAGCTATTAAGTGAATTTTGCCCCACCTTACGACCTTTCTTGCCACAGTTATTAAGTGAATCAAAGCGGTTGTTAAGTCAGTTACATGTTTGGTGAATTTGGCTTCCCCATTGACTTTGCTTGTATAGACCCCGTGTGTAGAGGAAGTGAAATTTGATGGAATTGTTGGGAAAGTGAAGGAGAATATTTATGAAGGAGAGGGGTAGGGGTAGACACAGAGATGACAGAGATAGAGGGAGGGGACGGAGGGAAAGAGGAAGACAAAATCTGAATTCTGATTCATAACCACCCAGAGTCACTTGGACATTGAGATTGGCAGCATATTGTTGTTGTTAGTTGCGAAGTCTTGTCCAACCCATCGCCACCCCATGGACAACGCTCCTCCAGGCCTTCCTGTCCTCTACCCTCTTCTGGAGTCCATTTAAGCTCACGCCTACTGCTTCAGTGACTCCATCCAGCCACCTCATTCTCTGTCGTCCCATTCTTCTATTGCCCTCCATCTTTCCCAGCATCAGGCTCTTCTCCAGTGAGTCCTTCCTTCTCATTAGGTGGCCAAAGTATTTGAGTTTCAACTTCAGGATCTGGCCTTCTAAAGAGAAGTTGGGGTTGATCTCCTCTAGGACTGACTGGTTTGATCGCCTTGCAGTCCAAGCATATACATTTAAATAAATAATACATCTGTCCCTGGTAGCTCAGTCCCTATCAATATAAACATGAAGCTAGATATTCCCCCCTGCTTCCCAGACATTTCTTTACTCTTTTGAAAGACATTTCACATCTTACTGAAATGCATCTCCAACTTGCAGAGAACCTGCAGCAGACATGTCAAACTCACGACATCACGTGATGTCACGCCACATATCGGAGCTTTTTCTCCATTGCTGGCAATGGGGTGGGCGCGGTTTCCTGGTGACGTGTCCAGCCTGCAGGCCGGCAGTTTGACATCCCTGCCCTATAGAGTTCCTTGCAATAGCTTCTTTAAAATAAAAAAAACCCCTCACCCTTAATAATGTGTGGTGATCACTATCTTTAGGATCCCCCTTCCTTAGATGTAATTCTAATCCACAAAACTATTTTAAAAGCACTGGGATTGGTTGATCACTGGGGAAGCTGAAATGTTTGGGCACCGTGCAATTCTTGGTCTGATTCACCTGAGACATATCCGGTGATTATAACCCCTGTGATTTCCAGGCATTTTTCAGATTTCAACACCCACTTGGATGGTGGACAGGACCAGGATATGCAATAATTATGCAAGGTTTGGGAGCTGCAGAAGGCACAGGCAAGCAGGAAGGGTGTGTAACTGAATAACAATTACTGCTCACTTATCTAAACCAATAGAGAAGCATAACATAAACTTAAATCATGCTTACTTTTATATTATACATTACAATTACAATAATTTCTACAGATCAATAGATATGAATAATTTCTGTGCCACTTTTTGTTATAACAAGCCACAAAGCCATTTATAGAAGCCAAAACATTATTCTAGAAGCAAACAGCATAAGTGCATCTAAAAAAGAAATAAAAATAGAGCATAGTGAAATAAGATACGAAAGCGAAATAAAACAGGAGAAAAATATTTCTTTAAACAATTACTCTGGGAGGAGTTCATTTGTTTATTTATTCGTCACATCTATATAGCTGCCATCTCAAGTAGTGACTGGGTGCTGTACATAATAAAATGAGATATGTAAAAATAATTGAAAACGACCAAATGGATTAAAAGTTTTTTTAAAAAACAAAAGAACAAAGGTCAGAAAAAAAACATACAACAGAGTACATTTAACTATCAACTAGCTATCTAGCAGGTTTCAGATATTTGACAGGATCATGTTTTAAGGGCCTTCTGCAAAACTACATGAATGGCTGTGGAAAAGAAATGTAATAAGATTTTTAGAAATGCTTTCCGCATGCCAGTTTGGTAGCTTGGCAAAAGTTCGCTCTCTGACTAGCAGTTCCAAGTTTCTACAAAAATCACTGGTTGATCTTAAGCAAATTCCTGTTTTTTTCAACCACACTAAATTGCCATTCGGAAGATAATGTAATGGGTGATGCCATTTCCTTTGATCAGGAATAAGCAACCTAAAGTAAGGGCCACACTTAGTATATGGGGTACAGGGCTACAAAGGAAGAAAAATCTGAGTGGAATGTTTTGGGAGATCTTTGTCTTTTAATAGCAGCATTTAGTTTTATTTAATTTTAGGGTTTATTTAGTATATTTTAGTCTTTTTTATGGGAAACTGTATCTGTGGTTTTAAGCAATCAGGATCTGAAGAGGTTCTAAGAACTGGAAAAAGGGTAATAATAATGATATGAGTTAGAAAATCTGTGCGTTGACAAAATTTCCATCCCTCAATTACAAAAGGCCACACTGCTTGGATCTGCATATAATGCATACTGTGTCAATACATTATGACATGCTAAGTCATAATGGATCGAGTCATAATGCATGGAGTTTTTCCCAAGAACTTAGGATGTCATAATATATTGGCACAGTATACATTACGTGCAGATCCCAGCAATCTGGCTTTTTGTAATTGACGGATGGAAATTTTGTCAACGCACAGATTTTCTAAATATCGTCATTATTATTATTATTATTATTATTATTATTATTATTATTATTATTATTATTATTATTATTATTATTATTATTATTAT
>NW_015386730.1:64396-123475 GCF_001527695.2 Protobothrops mucrosquamatus | reverse complement strand
TTTTTGTCTTTCTTATCGACAATTGTTAAGTCCGGGGTGTTATGTTGCAGGTGCTTGTCTGTTTGAATTCTGAAGTCCCAGAGCAGTTTAACTTTATCATTTTCTATGACTTTCTCTATTTTATGATCCCACCAGTTCTTGCTTACAGGCAAATGATATTTCTTGCAGATCTTCCAATGCACCATTGTTGCTACTTTGTTATGCCACTGCTTGTAGTCAGTTTGTGCGATCTTCTTGCAGCAGCTTACCAGATGGTCCACTGTTTCTTCAGCTTCTTTGCATAGGCAGCACTTACTGTCTGTTGTTGTTGTTGTTATTGTTATTATTATTATTTCCCTTTTCCGGTTCTTAGTACCTCTTCTGATCCCGATTGTACCAGCTAAAGAACTGGCAGTTGTGATTTCACTTTGTGTGTGTATTTAATAGTCATCCTCATAACCCAAACTATAATAAGGCTGCTTGAGAGGTATGTTGTTTCCTTCTCCAGTCCAAAGTTGTTGAAGGCCATCTGTGGAATGGATGGCAGAGAGAAAATTAGGAGCAGTGGGCAGTGCCACCTTCATTCAGCTGGCCCAGTCTTGTTGGGTTCACAGGTGGCTCTTATTGCTTGGATTTGAGGATCCAGGAACAGAAATGCCGTTCATGGAACTGAGCAATGCAATGAAAACAGTTTGCAGGATGTGCCTTTCAGGAACAAATGCTTGGATCCCCCCGTCCCCTCCCTCAGCTTCCCCTTCCTTCCCCTTCCTTGCCCTTCTCTGCATCAGAAACTTGCTGGGTTTTTTTCCTATTTAAGCATTGGGACCATAAGATCCCAGCAGATTCTTGGGGAGCAGCCTCTGGAGACGGGCTTGGCCAAACTGAAAAAAAAGCAGAAGTGCAATAGGATGAGCGATGAGCCTTCAAAACACTCGTTTGTGTGCCACGCTCCCCCCCCCCCACATCCTAAAGCAGCTGTTCAGTGTAAAATAACCACCTGCTGCAAACATTTGTCTGGGAAGGAACAGGAAGGAGGGAAGCGACAGCTAAACCAAGGGGCTGCTCTACACACAGCCAGCGAGAAGAGCAGGTGGTGTCCAGCCTGCCGCAACCATTTGCTCCGTCTTCGTCTTTCTCTCTTTCTTTCTTGCGCTCCTCGCTCCACAAATATTTGGCTTTCATGCATTTTCCTCCGCTCTCTTTTTTCCTCGCTCTCGTTTGTACCAGGGCGCCAGGCAGATCCCCAGGTGGCCGGTAAGTTCCCTGCTTGATTGGGTTTCGGGCAAGGGAGGGGGAGCGTGCATGAGCATGATGGAAAACGTGGGGATGTCCTTGCTTCCCAAACTTGAAAGACCAGGTCCCAGAGAAAAGCTGGCCTCGTGTGGGTTCCAATAGAGTGGGCTGCCTTCTTAACCTACCCCCTTCTATCACGCCTGGTCCTGAAAGTGAAGTCCTAAACTCTCTAAACTGAAGTGATCTCCAGTCTGGATTCACGGAAGCTGGAATCCCTAACCACTGACCAGCCTAGGTGTCAAGCTTGGATTATTATTTTTTTTAATCAAAATCCAGGTTAGTTCTCTTTTGGAGACACACCTGTCAGAAGGGAAGATAACAGGGCTGTTTTGAGGACCGATGAGATACCAAGCTAGTAGACATTTATTTATTTATTTATTAAATTTATATACCGCCCTATCTCCCTTGCGGGACTCAGGGCGGTGAACAGGCGATACTAAAAACCACGGTAATAAAGAGTTTGTTTTAAAATCGAATTAAATAACGGGCCTGTTCTAAAACCACACCCGTAAAACCCCCCCACTGAAACATAATCAAGCTACGCCAGGCCGGCCGCACGGAATAGATGGGCCTTCAGGGCTCGGCGAAAAAGGCGCAGGTCCGCAACTGTACGTAGGTCGGGGGGTAGGTCATTCCAGAGGGCAGGAGCTGCCACAGAGAAGGCTCTCCCCCTGGGGATCGCCAGCCAGCATTGTCTGGCCGACGGCACTCTAAGGAGGCCCTCTCTGTGGGAGCGGACTGGCCGAAGGGAGGTGTTTGGTAGGAGGCGTCTTGCAAATACCTAGGTCCATTGCCATGGAGCGCTTTAAAAGTTGTTACTAACACCTTGAAGCGCACCCGGAAGGCCACCGGCAGCCAGTGCAGCTCGCGCAGGAGAGGTGTTACATGGGAGCATCTAGAGGCCCCCAAAATCCCCCGCGCAGCCGCATTCTGAACTAGCTGGAGCCTCCGGGTGCACCTCAAGGGGNCCAGCAAGCGGGCCTGACCTAGGGAGGATTTTAGGTAGGGATGATTTTAAGAAAATTTTAATTGACACACAGCTTCCAATATTTGGCTTTTAATTTGGTTTTATGGGGGTTTTTTGTTTTTTGATGTATTTTGTTTGTATCTGTTTTAATATGCTGTGCACCGCCCTGAGTCCTACGGGAGAAGGGCGGTATATAAATTTATAAAATAAATAAAAATAAATAAAAAATTTATCAAGCCAGGCCCCTGTAGGTAAAAATCTTTCTGGCGCATTGATGGCTGGAGAAGAAGGAAGAAAAAAAGAGAGGAGGCTTCCTTCCAGAGCTTTTCTTGCCTGTTTCATCGAAGGGGTATTTTTACACATTAGCAAGCAAACCAACTATCTACCACTTTGCCAGACTTATAATGCTTCTCTTCTCTTTAGGTTAAGCTTGTTGCAGCTGGAAAGAACTAAATAGATATCGGGCATTGGCAGCTAATAGGTTATCCTTTTGTGACAAGGCTCAATTATAGAGAGTCCTCTATTTATGGCCAGAATTTCCCTTGATAAACAAGGCAGTTGTTAAGTGAATCACACCCAGTTTTATGACCCTTTTTTGCCCCAGTTGTTAAGCAAATCACTGCAGTGGTTATGTGAATTCCATGGTGGTTACATGATTCCGGCTTCTCCCATTGACTTTGTTGGAAGCCAGCTGGGAAGGTCTCAAATGGCGACCACATGGCCCCAGGACTCTGCAACCATCATAAATAGATGCTGATTGCCAAGCTCCAGAATTTGGGAACACAGTGACCATGGGGGTGTTGTATTGACCGTAAGTGCAAGGACCGGGTCGTAAGTGACTTTTGTCAATGCTGTTGTAACTTCCCACAGTTACTAAGCAAATGGTGGTAAGTCAAGGACTGCCTGTGCTCAGTATTTATTATTTTGGATTAGTTTTGCCTTCTAGCTCAGAGTTCCCCAACCTTTCCAGGTTGGCGACCCGGAGGGAAAGAGAAGAGCAGAGAAATGTGTGTGCACGGGCTTGTGCAAATGGGCGTGCGCATGTCGGCGCCGCCAGCATGCGCAAGTGGACTGTGCGCACCTACTGCGCTGCTGGCGGCAGCGCTGGTGTTTACGTGCCCGTGTAAGCGGGCCACTAGTGACCGTGTGCATGCGCAAACGGGCCGCTAGCAACCGTGTGACGCTGGTGGCGGTGCTAGCACTCCCGCACATGCGCAAATGAGGCCACTAGCATGAGTGTGGGGGGGGTGCACATATGCACGCACTCGCCAGCCATTCCCGTGGCCCGATGGCCAACAGGCCACGGCCCGGTACCGGGTCGTAGCCCACAGGTTGGAGATCCTTGTTCTAGCTCACTCTCCTTATGATTCCGAGAATGAATTAAAAGTTTTTGTTAGTGGTTTGCTCGCCAAACTTGTTTCAATTTTGTTTCTGAACATTTCGTTACCAGACTAGGTAACATCATCACGACCAACTGACTACATTGGCACACAAGACATTTTATAAGCTAAGGAAAATAGGACAAGAACATCCTGTTGATGATGTCACCTAGCCTGTTTCAGAAACTAAATTGAAACAAGCTTGGAGAGCAAACCACCGCCAAAATCTAAAACCCCCAAGCTACATGTATGTTCTGTTATTTCAATGAATTAAAAGTGTTGAAGTTCATAATGCTGGCTGTTCCACTTAAGATTTGAATGATTGGAGAAATGTCCATCGTTTTTAACCATTCGAACTGTAATCATGAAAATGGGAATGTTTATTTTAAGTTGCCAAAAGGCTTCTATTTGAAAGGAGCAAGAAAGCAGGCTCTTTCTTTCTTATGACATTTGCACACCATCCCAGAACATAAAACTTCTTTGGGCAGCTTAGAATAAGCAAACAAAAGAAGCAATTTCGTGTCAGACCATAAAAATCCAAGCTTAGCGTTAAAGCAAACAAACCGAAAACAAAAGGAATGGAATGCAGTGCCTGGATTCCCAAAGGATAGTCCTTTTGCACTGCAGCAGTTTGTTACAGTTTTCACATCTTGGTAGCCCCCAATTAAGGACCTTTCATGTTCTCGAGATCCCTCTTAGGAAGATCAGCATCACTTGTTCTCTAGAAAAATCCTGCAGATGAAGAAGAACTTAAAAGCCTCCTTACGCTGGAGAAGTTACAGGTTTCTATATCTTGGTAGGCCATGGTTTTTAGAATGCAGGAGATACCACTGAGAAGACACATCCAGTTTGGTGTAGTGGTTAAGGTATTTGGCTAGAAACTGGGAGGCTGTGAATTCTAGTCCCGCCTTAGGCATGAAAGCTGCCTGGGTGACTGTGGTGGGGAAAATAGGAGGAAGGAGTATTAGATGTGTTTGCTAACTTGAGTTATTATAAAAATAATAAGGTGGGATATAAATAAACAAACAAACAAATAAGGATCATTTTCACCAGCTGCTCGCTTCCCATCTTGACGGTTCCTGGGAATCTCTGCTGTCTCCTAAGGTGACCCAAGCTTGGGATTTGGATCCTGTTTCATCCCTTGAGATAGCACTTTCCTGTTTGCATTCCTCTGCACCCAGAATAATTCCTTGGATGGGAAGCGGATAGGATAATCCTACTGATGTAAATATTTGGCTTAGTTTTACTCAGGTCCCCAAGGGAATTTCTGCATCTTTAAATTAGAGTCCCACAGAAGGGAGAATGCGAGGGGAGGAAAGTAGTGACGTTTCCAGATTTGGCAATCACATTTTTTCAGAGCTGGCAATGGATCTGTCAGGTTGAAACAAAACAGGTTTGGCTTCAGGCAGGTATTACTGGCAAACCTGGGAGCAGTGGCCAGATTTGATATGTTGTTGAACATTGAGGATGAGACACAGATCAGGCTGCAGACAAAAGTGTTCAGATACAGATAATGAACCCATGTTTACAGTTCGCGGAGTACAGGTAGTCCTTGAGTTATGACCATAACGGAGTCTGCCCATCAAGGTCGTAAGTTACAATGGTCGTAAAGTGGGTCACTCCCATAACCGAATCAATTTTATGACCTTTTTTGCAGTGATTGTTAAGCAAACCAATGGTTCATTATGGGCCAAAAAGCAAACGTGAATGCCAGTTTTTGCCAAAAGTGGCCCACAATGAACAACTACTGCAAAAAAAAAAAAGTCATAAAATCCTGGCCCTGTAACTGTGGGACGTTGCAGATGGCTGTAAACTGAGGCCAGTTGCTGAGGGCCTGGAAGGAAGTGATGTGACCAAGAACGTCAGCACTGGGTTGTAAGGGAGGTCTGTTGTAACTTTGAAAGATTGTTAGGTGACTGGTCATAAATGGAAGATTACCTGTATCTTTTTTTATAGAGCCTCTTGTGCCTATACTATATAAGAGATAAACACACAGGCATCCTTTCCTGGAATTTTCTGGGCAAAGGTTACCGTAAGTTATTTTTTTTACATTTAACAATCAGCTACGAATGGACATCAGCCCAGAATGAGAATTATCTAATTTACTCAAATTGATATTGCTCCTGCTCTACAGCAGTGAGAATTTCTTTATAATTTGCTTCCCTGCCTTCAGTGCTGAATAGGTATACTGTAGGAGTCTTAATTTCAAAAGATTCCCCGCTGTTTGGAGTCCAGGTTTGTTTTCTCCATTCAGCCTGCCTCCCAGGGTTGTCGTGAGGGGGAAAAGACGAACAGCATGCTGGCTGGGGAATTCTGGGAGTTGAAGTCCAAGACATCTTCAAGCTACCAAGATCGAGAAACAGCTCACAGAAGTAGCCTTGAGCATCCTGGATGGAAGGCAGGATATTAGTATCAGAAGAAAAAAAATTGTGAAGAGGCTTCACAGTCTGAATATAGCTAATGAAATGACAGGACTGCACAAAATCCTGTATCGCTATGGTTGCATTCACACAAAATACTATGTTGGTTAGAACTTTTTTTGGGGGGGGGGGCTTAGCATGGTGAACGAATAAAGCCAAATTGCTAATGCAGAACATAGGCGTAATGTGTTGGCTGAATGCAGCTCATCTGATGCAGAAAAGGCTGCTGGGTGGGAGCTGTGTTTGTAATGGGAGGTGGGAATGAAGGCATGTCTCGATTGATGCTAGCTCTTTGAGGTGGTCCAGGCAAGAATCAGAACAATAAATCCCAGCTCTGTTTTTCCTGCCTTAACAGAATCTTGCAAGACTGGAAGTATTTCTCCCCTCCTTTCCTTGTAGGAAAGGATCCCTTATGAAATATTTCCCGCACTCTCCCTCCCTCCATGGACTGACTCATCTTTTGCATGACTATTATCAAGTCTGCAGCTCTTCCTCCCCTCTCCAAGGTCATTCTCACATCCCTTTACAAACACAGCTTGACATAGGACCTGATGCTGGAGTTGGGGCAAATGCACGACCTTGCCAGGATTTAGCCTTTTCAACTGGGTCTCAGCTCATCATGTTCCTTTCCGACTTTCTTTCCAGCAGTGGCACCGTCTCTCCGCGCACAACCCCCAGCAACTCTCCGTCCTTGAGAAAGCGCCTCTTGCAGCTGCCTACCCGACCGGCTCCAGAGCCACCCTCGGAGACCATGGTGGAAAAGGGTACCGATAACCCTGCCGAACGAGGCCCTCCAACACCGGCCCCTCAAGGCAACCCCATCAACTACCCGCTCAGTGGGCGCAGCTTTATGCGCAACAACAAGGTACGATTGGGGGAAGATCTGGAGGCAGGTAAAACAGCGGCGGAATGGCTTTCACGAGATCTGACCTTTGAGTTGCTTAGCTGATGTGGTTCTTTTTATTTTTTTATTTATATTTCATATTCCTAAACTGCCCATCTCCTTCAGAGGGAAGGGGCTCTGGGTGGCCTACAATATAATATAATATAACTGATACATAAAACAACATAGAAAAGTTAACTGTAAAATTAAAATTAAAAAAATTATGTATTTCTCACCACCTGGAGGCAGCCCTTTGAGATAAGCCAGGTCAGGAAAGAGCTCTGCAAGAAATACTGGAAGTCTCCTGTGTTGATATAGGCTATAATAATAACAGACTCCTGAACGGTTGACAGCATTTCCCTCTCTCTCTTACACAGTGTGCTGCCCCACTCCCCTCACACACACGCATGTACAGCAAGAGTTCTATAGGTCAGTGGTGGTGAACCTATGGCACGGGTGCCAGAGGTGGCACTCAGAGCCCTCTCTGTGGGCACGCACGCCGTCACGCCAGTCCTAGGCCTTCAGCTGGGTTTTATAAAACCTTTTCGCTTTAGGCCTCCACCGCCGTGTACAAAAAAAAAAGGTTCAATCAATCAGTCAATTTCAACTTCTCGCGGGGAAAAAAAAGATCTTGCAAAGTTGGAATTGATTGAACTTTTTAGTCCCACCCAGTCTGCCATTACCACTGCAGCCACGTCCACCCGACGATGCATAAGTGGGTTTTGGGCTGCACTTTGGGCACTTAGTCTCTAAAAGGTTCGCCATCACTGCTATAGGTGTTTATTCGAACCTCCCCTGTTGCACAGATCTGGATTCCAAGCTCAGTATAGCAAGAGTCACTGGGTAACCGGGTCCAATGGGCACACATGAAATCCAGGAAAGGAGTCCAGGAGTCAAATAGGCCAGGATGCACGGCACGAGCAAACAAGGCACAGAACTGGGCATGCTGCTCCAGCAACACTCAAGACCTCAGGGCGAGGTTAAGTAGGCAATGCTCGTGCAACTCTTCATGAGAGGTGAGGTTGCCTCCTCAGGAGTAATTAGCTGACCGGCGTTGTACCTGTCTCCTCTCTGCTCCATGTGTCCTTGGATTGGGAGGAGATGTGGACTCCAGCTCTTCCTCATTGGTAACAGGCAGCAGCTACTCCTGGTCCTTGCCTGGAGCCTCCTGGCCAACTTGCTGAAGCTGTAGCTCTCCTTTCTTAGCCCCGGCTGGGGCTGCTCCCTCAGGCTAGCATTCTCTTAGCCCCCGAACCTGGCCAATATTTGGCCCCAGACTTTCCTCTGCAGACTCAAACTCACCCGCCTCCTCTGAATCGAATCTGGAGATGAAAAGACTGGTTTCAAAATTACTTTGTCATCACCGATCTAACTGTGAACAGTCTAAACGTGGCAGTTTGCTAAACAAGAGCTACCTGTATTATAATCTATACCAGGGGTCGGCAGCCTTGGCTCTTTTATGACTCGTGGACTTCAACTCCCAGAATTCCTGAGCCAGCATGGCTCAGCATGGAAACCTCTCCCTTTCCCCTCAGCATGGCTGGCTCAGGAATTCTGGGAGTTGAAGTCCACCAGTCATAAAAGAGCCAAGGTTGCCTACCCCTGATCTATACTGATATAATAACATTTAATGTATTTCCTTTCCTTTCTTTCTTTTTCTGTTTTTTATTGTTTTTCTTCTGTTTTATTAAAAGATTTTTTTTTAATTATTACTCTGATTTTATCTGTGCTGATGGCCATTTCAGAGCAGAGGCTGAAGAATAGAGGCACTTTTTAGAGACTGAGCTAGGGCAGATGAAGTACCCACTCTGGTCAATTACTGTCCCATTCAAGATGTTGCCTCAAAAGTCCAAATTAATAAATTCACTACTTTGTTTAAGCCAGTTTTGCCAATCGGTCAGGTTTCAAAATAACTTTGGACATGTGTCCTTCCTGCGAAGAATTCTAACTTTTCTTTTCCTTTCTCTTTTTTTCAGAAAATGCAGAGCTGGTACAGTGTAAGTAGATGATGATGATGATATTTTTTTTATGCTGCCTTTTTTATAATATATAACTCAAAGCAGTGAATATACGGTACTTAATACACCTTCCTCTTCCTATTTTCCCAACAACAATCCTGTGAGGTGGGCTGGGCCGAGAGTGAGGGAGTGGCCCAAAGTCACCCAGCTTCACACCTATGGCTAAAATCATCATCTCCTGGTTTCTAGATCAGCACCTTCAGCGCTACATAAAGCTGGCTGTTTAATATTGTTTTTCTGTCAGAGGTTTTAAGAATAAAAACTGTTAGAAGCATAAAATATTTTCTGAAAAGCAGAAGTTATGATAATTCACCGATATTGCTTTGCAATATCCCCAATCCATTTTAGTTTCTAACTTAAAAGATTTTACTAAGGGAGCCCTATAGAATGATACCGTGACCGTATGTCCTTTATTATAAAGGACAGTCCTTTATTTCAGAAAGCTGGCCTTTAGATTTTAATTTAATTATTCATTTTTGCTCTTGATTTTCAAATATGGAAAAAATAAAGATCAAACCTGAAAGTGGGGCAAAAAAGGTGTATGTTCATAATTTTGCTTTATCCAAAGTTATCCAAAAATTAATGGCCACTGTACCTGTCAAGTTCAGTAGAATTCATTGTACTTTTTTTTCACTGGATGTTGTTAGTTTTCTTTGCATGTTTACCCAGAAACCTGGCTTCATTGCTGCTTATCACAGTTGTCTGAAAGAAATACAGCTCTGAATTTCAGGGCACATTTTTCCCCCCCAGGGCTTTGCAAGATAAGACAGGAAAAAAAAATAGAATTTATTTCCTTACTAGATTCCCACTAAGATTTACTGGAAATCCTAGGTGAATTGTTTGGGAACACTACCAATCCCCCAGCTTTTCTTTTAGGTTAACTTCAGTACTTTTGACATGGGTTGAAACCCAGTGTGCAAAAGGAGATTTAGAAATTCTTCTGCTGCTGGTGGTGGTGGTGATGACGACTTTATAAATTGATCTTCGTGCCCAGTTTAGATCTGAAACAGACCGTGGTAAATTGCATTTGAGATTGGAAGACTAGCTTTGAAGAACTGTCGCTCTGTGCCACTGAAAGGGTGTCCTGCCATTTTGTTTGCAAAGTGGATACTTAACTATTTAGTTTGGAAATTTGTCCTGGCGTCCGGTCAAATGATCGCCAAGGCAGCTTTCAGATTGTTTATATTAAACAATGAGAATGTGTTGCCTGGTGGAGTTTTGTTTGTTAGAAATCAAATCATATTTAAATAGACTAATCTGACTGAGCTGAAGGGGGGAAGCACCAACAGATAGTCCTTGTCTAGTGACTGCAGTTACAATGGTGAACTTAATGAACAATCATTGCACTGACAAATGTTTGTAGGTTTGTAAAGCCCAGGAAAGCTGAAAAAAGATTACAGGTAATCCTCAATGTACAACAGTTCATTTAGTGACTATTCAAAGTTACAACGGCATTGAAAAAAGTGACTTATGACCGTTTTCCATACTTAATGACAGTTGTGGCATCCCCATGCTCACGTGATCAAAATTCAGATGCTTGGTGACTGACTCATATTTATGACGGTTGCAGCGTCCCGGGGTCACATGATCATCTTCTGCGACCTTCTAATGAGCAAAGTCAATGGGGAAGCCAGATTCGCTTAACAACTGCAGTGATTCACTTAACAACTGTGGCAGGAAAGGTTGTAAAATGGGGCAAAACTTACTTAACAAAGGTCTCGCTTAACAATGGAAACTTTGGGCTCAATTGTGATCATAAGTCGAGGACTACCTATATAAGCACAGTCATGGCTTCATTTACTGACGGTTTTGGTTAAGGACTTACTTGCCAGTCCGATTGTGGTCACTAATTAAGGACTACTTGTACATGTAAAATACATCCAAATAGCCATTGGATATTCTGAATGACCATCTGATTCACTTAACAACTGCCGTGACTCACTTTACAACCATTGCAAAAATGGTTGTAAAATCTAGTCCATCCAGGTGATGCCTCAGCTTAATACTGCAATAACTGATGACTAGAATTCCGTGCTCCATTGTGACTGCATGACAAGGATTACCTATAATATTTATGTTGGTTGATTTTATCATCTTTATAGCCTCTTTTTCAGCAGTGTAAGAAAACACATGACTTTCTCCCTGTTGCTTGTGTTATCTGTATAACAAATGTGTGGGGAGGGGCACGGGGGAGAGGATGTGTCTGATTCAAGATCATTCAACAAGGTTCATGGCTGAGTGGGGATTTGAACTCAAAATAATATTCCATCTGCGAATGGATGCTCTGGGTTCGGTAATGTAATCATAAAGCGGGACACCCACATGATCAATCCAATTTTATGGCATTTTTATGGTGGTGGTTAAGGAAATGCCACGGTCATAAAGAGAACCCATTGTTTGCTGTAGGGTATTTTTGCCAAAACCCAGACATAAATGGCGGTTTCCTTCAAAAACATCATACAATGCAGTTGCGTGACTCTGGTGCTGCAAACAGCCGTAAATGTGGACTTGTGGACTGGTTGCTGAGTGTCTGAAATGCAGTCAGGCAATTGTGGGGAGGGAGTGGAACTGGCTGTTAGAATTTTGGAATTATATCAAGAGTCACCTTGGGGAGGTCTGTCATAGCTTCAAATGGTAACTAAACAACTGGTCATAAATGAAGGATCATCTTTACCTACAGAGGTGATGGGTTCTCCATCTCTGGAGGTCCTTGACAGCCACGCCTCCAGAGAAAGTTGAATTATTTTTCCAGCACATTGCAGAAGATTGGATTGGATAATCCTTGTGGTCCCTTCCAACTTCACAATTCTATGATTCTAGTCTACTTTTTGCGATCCTGGTTTGGTCCTGCACAATACTTGGCATTAGATGCCCTGGGAGTATTCCCAGAGGGCAGATGAAAAACGCAGAATATAAACAGGCAGAAGAGTAAATAAACCACTGGCCCAGGTTTGATCTGGAGCAGAGTTCAACCTTCACATCTGTCTCTAGGACCAGAGTTACAGGCATCTAATTCCACACTGATTGTGTTCACACGGCATGCCAAGTTTTAGTAGTTAAGTTTTAATAGTTTAGCATTTGCTGCACAGCCGGTCTGCCCTCTTAATTTATGGCTCAGTGCTTTGAACAGAGGGGATGGTTTCATTCAGGAACCAGGTTAAGTGGGTTGTGTGAATGCAGCCATTCGCATTCTAGGCATGTGCAGGGCTCCTTTCTCACACACACCCTCCCCAGTTAAAAGCAACCTCCCTTCCAATCCCCTGGATCTTTGAAAGGCAAGGCTCTTCGCCAAGATTACAGATTATGCTTCTGCTGTTTTCTTTGGCGGGGAATAAGTTCCGTCTGCGGGCAGGAAATGGTTAAGTGAAGCCTGACACCCTTCTCCCCACCCACCCCCTTTGTTTCCTCTAAGCAACACCCAGGCGCCCTCAGCCAATGGCTGGACGGCGTAACTGGAGCTCTCCTTGGAGGGGGGCGACTCCAGTTGTGCCTTTCAAGGCTCCAGAAAAAAACTTTCCAGACCCCCCTCTCTTTTTCTGATAATCACCAGTTTCTGTCTAGTTGTCTTTCCCACCCCTCTCTGCCAACAGGATTCCCTGCCTTTGGAAAAACCGAATCATCTTGTACCTGCAAAGCTCCTTTCTTGTATCTTCAAAGCGCCATTCGGGAGCCAAATTTTCCCTCCAGGCTTTTTCTTTTTCCAAGCTTTTAACCATTCTTTGGATCCTCGTCCAAAGGATCCTCGTCCTTTGAACTTTGCGCACTCTGGCCTGTCCCACCTTTGTTTTCTCTCCTACTCTTAAAACCCCTTCCTGGGTTGAGCCTGCAGCCATCCTCCCCTGTGCTGCTGGCACCCGAACTTTTCCCATAGTTGGTTCATTCATCCTTCCCTTCCCTGCCAGCTGCAACAGTTCCCTCCTCTTTGTCCAAAACCATCAGGATGTGGTCTGCAACCCTTTACCTTCTGGATCATGGTTGGTCTTGCTTGCTATGACAAACCTAGGTTTTCCTCACGTGCTGCTGGCGGCTGTTTCATCCAGACAAAGTAAGAGATACAGATCTTTCTTTCTTTCTTTCTTTCTTTCTTTCTTTCTTTCTTTCTTTCTTTCTTTCTTTCTTTCTTCCTTCCTTCCTTCCTTCCTTCCTTCCTTCCTTCCTTCCTTCCTTCCTTCCTTCTCTCTCTCTCTCTCCCTCCCTCCCTCCCTCCCTCTCTCCCCACCCCTCTCTTTCATAAAACTTCTGGTGTTCCTCGTTCACTTTCCCATCAATTCCACAAATGGGTAATGTGTAGTCTTCCTCCCCTAGAATGGGGTCTGTGGTATGATTAGAGGGCTGATAATTGGGGAGGCATGCAGAATCTGTTTTGTCCTCTTCTTTTTAGGTGTACTTGTATGTGCTTGAGAGAGAGAGGGAGGGAGGGAGGGAGGAAAGGAGAAGAAAAGAAAGAAAAAGAAAGAAAGAAAGAAAGAAAGAAAGAAAGAAAGAAAGAAAGAAAGAGAAAGAAAGAAAGACAAAGAAAGAAAGAAAAAGAAAGAAAGAAAGAAAGAAAGAATTTTATTATGTTAGAGTGGAATAATGGAGAAGGTGCTGGACTAGGAATGGAGAGAAACATATTCTAGTTCTTCTCAGCCACAGAAGCACCCTGGGCGACTTTGGGCCAGTCCCTCCTTGTCAACCCTGTCTTCATCACTGGCTTGTTGTGGGGGAAAAATAGGAGAGAGTGCTGGGTATGCCACCTTTGTACTTCTGAAAAACAAGATATAAATCTAACAAGGAATTGAGGCAGCTACTCAATTCACAATTCACATCCTTGATTTTGTTCAGAACCTCTCTTTTTCTCTCTCCTTGAGATAATCAGCCTCTGCTTACTTAGCAAGAGATAATCAGCTGTTGAGTTCACACCACCATATATAAACAAACCAACTAAAGATATAGTATTAGCATATTGCATTAACTTTGGTTAGTAGGGGTTTCGTTTTGTTTTTGTGGCTTAGCCTAGTTTATGAATTCGACCTGTGTGGCTGATTTCAGGTTCAGTGTAATGAACAGAATGCAGAAAATGGGTTAGTTTAGTAACCAGCCTCAAGAGTGTTGTGTGAACCTAGCAAAAAATACTATAGTGCAGGAAAGACCTATTTTCAGATCTCCCATTACCAAGTGCTGTGGGCAGTCTTGACCAGCTTGTCAGCCTGACCCACCTCACAGGATTGTGGTGAAACAAATGGGGAAATGTTAATATGCTATATTAATCCCTTGAAGGAAGGGCAGGAATAATTTCTTTTTAAAGCTAATAAATAGGCATAATCTCATTCTTTTGGAACCCTTATCTTCTTGGTGAAAACATTGCTGTCAGACCCTGTAACTAATTTCTTCCCTAGAACCCACTTCTAGTGGTAGAAGTGGCTATAGGTCTTCTCTGATTTGGGTGTTTTGTGAAGAAAGGACCTAGTCCAGCAGATATGACTGTATTGATTGACAAAACCATCTGGAAGATGCCAGGCTGGAACAGCAGGTTGAGCTGAAGGTAAGGAGACCAAATCATCCTAAGGCCTCTGTTTATGTATTGGCAGATGTTGAGTCCCACGTACAAGCAACGCAATGAAGACTTCCGCAGGATCTTCAAAGGGCTGCCTGAAGCTGAGCGTCTTCTTGTAGGTGAGGCACCAGAGGAGATGAGGGTTGGGAATGGCCTGGGCTTGGATCTAAATTAGGGGTCCCCAACCCCCAGTCTGTGGACCAGTACCAGGCCGTGGCATGCCAGCAACCGGTCCACACAAACAAGCAAAGTCCCATCTGCAGGATGTAGGTAGCACACAAAACCACGCCCCCTCCGGTCCATGGAAAAACCTCTCTCTACGTAACAGGTCCCTGGTGCCCAAAAGGTTGGGGATCTCTGATCTAAATAACAGAGTGGGTGAATTGGGCAAATAGGATCACTTACAGGGGCTAGAGACTTCATAACGGTCAGAACAGGCTATGGTATTCTGTGTGACCTCAATGGAAGGCTAAGTTGGGCTTTGAAGAAGCAGGAGAGAAAGGGTTTTGACCCTTTGGGGTTTGGAGACTCCAACTTTGGAGTTGGAGAAGACCTCTGAGAATACCACGGATAGCCAAGAAAACAAATGGACCTTCAAACAAAGCAACCCAGAGTTCTCACTCAAAGCACAAGTGACCAGGCTTAAATTATTCTACTTTGGACACATTGTGTGAAGACCCAGCTCTCTGGACAAGGTTGTAAAGCTGGGAAAGAGGACAACCATTAGTAAAGACTCAATTCAAGTGGTGATGGCTGCATGCTTGGAAGACCTGAAAGACCTAGTTAGGGGCAGATCATCCAGGAGAAAATCTACCTATTGCGGTCGCTAAGAGTTAACACCAGTTTGATGACACATCACTCATCGGTGACTGCATAAAGATGGTGGAAGATATTGGGAGAACAACTTTGGAAAGTGTGGGAAATTATGAAACTGTAAGGGGGAAGAAAAACCCAGTGTTTTTCCTCTTATTTCTTTCAGTTTTGGGGGCTGGATGTCAGCAGCAAGTCCTGTGGGTAATTTCCAATCCTGGAATGCTTGCCACTTCGGAGGTTTATGATAGTCTTCAAATAGCTCAACATTCCAGAGGGTAGCACTTAAAGCAAAGGGGGGAAAAATATAAGGAGGGCAAGAATTGGAGTTATCATGTCTAGACGTGTTTTACATGCCTCGGGTTTTTAAAAGCACTGGTGGTTTGTAGTTGTCACAGCTATGTTTAGCACTCTTTTTTTTTCTTTTTTTTTTGAATGCTGTCTATCTCTGGCTCTCAGTTACAAAGTCCACCGCTGCAATTGTGTAACGTGCAAAAACATAGCTGGTTTTAGCTTTGGCTAGGATATGTTTTGGGTTTGGTGGCATAATATATTGCGTGTTGATTTAGTTTATAGTTCAAAGAGCAGGACATAACCTTAAAAATGGGTTCCCAAGTAGATTAACCATACTGTGTGTGAGCATAGGCAATGTACAGGTAGGCCTCAACGTGTGATTGGTTGCTTAGCAACCATTCAAAGTTACGACGGAGCCCTTCAAAAGATACCTACGACCCAAATTTGAAGTTCCAATGGCTACCCCACCGCCCCTGGGTGGTCACATAATCGCATTTTGAGCACCTGGCAGTTGCATTTACAACCATTTGCAGTGTCGTGCAGTCATGTGACCACAATTTACAGTGTTTTGTTTTGTTTCTCCCCCCCCCCCTCCTGAAACTGATTTTTTACTTCCGGTTTCTGTCAAAAACTGCCCATTGTAGACAATTGGTTCACTTAAGAATCGCAGCATTTGCTTAATGACCACTGCGTCTGCTTTACGACCATGCAAAAAAAGGTCATAAAAATCAGGCATAGTCATGTGATGATCCTCTTTTAACTTACAACCCTAATTCCTGGCTCAGTTGCAGTCATAAATTGAGGATTACCTGTATTTGAAATAAAAACGTCAGAAGTTTGACTAATATCTCTGGGCCTGCAGCCCCCTTAGTAGCAGGCTGCAAGGATAATTTCCCATTTTAACTTCTACTTTCTCCGCCCCCCTTTCCATGCCCCCTGATACCTCCTGTCTCCTTAGATTACTCCTGTGCGTTGCAGCGTGACATCCTCCTTCAAGGTCGGCTTTATCTATCGGAGAACTGGATCTGCTTCTACAGCAACATCTTTCGATGGGAGACCACGGTAGATGCTCCATCTGGGATTCTTTCTGATTGCTTTTAGTTCTGCCTGTCACGGCCTCTGACTTCTGTGTTGCCCTTTCCATGATAGATCTCCATCCAGCTCAAGGAGGTGATATGCATCAAAAAGGAAAAAACTGCCAAGCTGATCCCCAACGCGATTCAGATTTGCACAGAGTCTGAGAAGGTGAGATCAAGCCTAAGGATTGATGTTGTCATTTCCAAGGCGTTGCATTTTATAACTTGCCAAAAAAGAGCTCCAATCTTTGATTTTCTTCATGTGTTGCAAAAACTGCGCTTTGTTTGTCATCTGTTCTTACTGATCGGGTTATCTGTAGCCATCTCTACCGCTGAAGCAATTTGAAGCTGCACAAATCTACTTGCCTGTTGTAGAAAAAAAAAACTCGCAAAAAAGTGGAATAAAAATAAATTAAAATAATCATAAACAGAATAAAATTAAAATAAACTTTAAAAGTTAAATAAAAATAAAGTAGACTAGAATAAAAGCAGAAAATAACTTTAGAAGTGGGAGGCTTATACTTGGACTGAATGCCTGGAGTCACCTCTGTGTGAATTGGCAGCCATATAAATGCCTTAAATAAATAATAAATAAACAAATGGGTAGCAATCCCCCCTCCTCCTCCTTATTTTTTAAGGTGTGGGGCCTTATTAAGCTTTTTTTTTTCCCCAATGAGGAAATGACACAAAACAGTCAAGGACACTTTATACATGAGAGCAGGGCCAAGATTTTCCACTGTGGAAAATTTGATTTAATCTGCATTACTTCTATTCTAGCATTAAAGGTTCCCTTTCATTATGTGTATGTTTTCTGACTCAAAACCTCCTGCGAGAGTTTGCTTCCTGTATTGTGACCAGAGATGATTTTGAGGACTGCAAAACTCAGAAATGGGTGGCTGCAAAGTGCCCCAGCTAATTTTATAAAATGGCTTTTTCCTGGGGTTTGGCAGAAATACGCAATTATGGATTTGGCAGAAATCTGCAATATCCAGGATTGAATCTGGATCTTCAGTTGGGCATTGAGTGGTAGAAACTTCCCATCCTTGTTCTAGAATCAGTGTTTCTCAACCTTGGCAATTTGAAGACGTGCGGACTTCAACTCCCAGAATAGCCATTCTGAAGCTGCACATGAATGCTCAGTGCCACTGAGAAAAAAAATATGGTGTCTGAGGCCCAACCAAAGGATACCAGCCTTTCTCTGTCCCAGCTTCCTTCTCTCTCTTCTTCACTTTTCAAAGTGTTGGGGGCACATGATGGACCTTCTGCACAGTGTAAATACTTGAATAGATTTTACCCATACATCTGGGTTATCTTTCTTCCTAGGAAATGTTGCAATCCTGTGCAAGAAGAGAGAGCCTAACTCTCTTGTTGTTGACTGTTTCTCTTCTTTCTCCTGTCTGCCTATGGAGATTCTCAGTCATCCAGGTCATGTTTGTCCCAAAGGTGCTTTTTCAAAAGGCAACTGGACCTTTCTTTGTTTTTTCCTTGAAGATGTTTCGCTTCTCATCCAAGAAGCTTCGTCAGAACTGGAGAAACAAAACATCTTCAAGTAAAAAACAAAGAAAGGTCCATTGCCTTTTGAAAAAGCACCTGTGAGTTCTCCCTGTCTCATTCCTGCCCTAGACTTCTTACATTCTTCTTCTGGCATCTTTGCTGTGCAAGGGTGAGGTTTTTATCTCAGGGGCATCTCCTCTTGATTTATGGCCCTAATCAGCAGGGCAGCGTCCTAGAAAAGAGAAAGCACATCAGGTATAAGGAATTCCAAAGCAAAATGGGTGTGTCCCTATCTCTAGAGTGGTTGTAGAAAATCATTTTAATGCTCCATTTAATGTGGAGCCATCCTTTCTTTGCAGAGTTTAATGACTTATGGCTGCACACTTTAGAGAAAACAGTGCACACTTTGCAAGTGCCTTTCAAGATAAGCACATCCAGGAAGTCTGTTAGATTGTAATCTTCATCAACAATTGTGGTTAGACAGCCAGGGAGGGCTTGTAATCTTTAAGATCGCTCAGATGCCTCAGATGTTTCCTTCTGGTATTGAGGTTTGCAATTTGAAACAGCAGAGCCCATTTCACAGAAGCCTATCATTATTTCTGCCTGGGATCATTGTAATCTTTCAGTCTATTATTCATGCAAGAATGCATTGCACAATCTGTACAATGCATGTTTTTGAGGCAAGAAGCAATTTCTGAGCGTTGAGAATATGGTGATCCGCTAGAAGAGTATTTCTCAATCTTGGCGTCTTCTAAGACATGTGGACTTCAACTGCCAGAATTCCCCATTTCATACAGTTGGCAAAGTTGAGAAACACTGCTGAACTATATGTCCCAGCAACCATGTAGTGATAATATAACTCCTGCTGGGGGATGCTGGGAGTTGTAGTTCAGTCATGTCTGGAAGAGCAACACTGGTCTACATAGATAAAGGGTTATCTACCCACCTGTGTGAATAGCAGGAGCAAGAACATAGATGGTCTCCTGGAGATCATCTATGATGAGGGAATATCCCTGCAGCTCCATAATCAAATTTGTACATCCAGGTGAATAAATTCCAGTTTCTCTGTCTACCTTCCTTCCTACCTACCTACCTATTAATTAAATCAATCAGATTCTCTGCAGTTCGCAGTAAATAAGACCATAAAAGAAAGGCCATCCCGTTGAAAGATCAATTGAAAATATTAAAGCACAACAAAAGATCTTAATAAATCAATATCAATCAAGTATGGGTGTCCCCTTGCTCATCCTAAGCCCTCCAAAATAGTTAACATTTTCAGAAAGCAAGTTTCTTTATGTCCCTGAGAAAGCACAGCCTAAATACAACATACAAGTGGAAGCAATGAAAGTTCCCAGCAGTCAAATTTCTTTTGGGAAGGCCAGTCTTAACATTGTTCTTCTTTGTGGTTCCCAGCATTTCTTCACATCCTTCGGCGCCCGTGACCGATGCTTCATGCTAATTTTTCGCCTTTGGCAGAATGCACTTCTGGACAAGGTAGGAACACATTGGGGGAGAAGCCACCTCAGATTTGCCACAACTCAGTTCTCAGAGTGGCGGACTAGTTTTGATCACGTTTCAAGGTTGTCTATGGAGATGGTCAGTCATCCAGGTCATGGTTGTCCCAGAGGTGCTTTTTCAAGAGGCAAGTGGACTTTGTTTTTCCTTGAAGACGTTTTACTTCAGTTCTGAAGAAGCTTCCTGGATGAGAAGCGAAAGGTCTTCAAGGAAAAAACAAAGAAAGTCCACTTACCTCTTGAAAAAGCACCTTTGGGACATGTTTCAAGGTTTTTCACCTGTGGCTCCTATATACTGACTTGTTTAGCTTTGATACACCCATAGAAACAGATACACCCACAAATGAGATTCAGACATGATGCTTAACCAAGGAGAGCAAATTTTCTGATCCTTTAGATATGGTCAAAGTACAGTTTCCAGCTTCCCTAGAAAGCGTAGCTAATGGTGAAAGATGCTAGGATTTATAACTTGGGGTGCCACAGGTTGCCTGTTCCAAACCATCGTGTTCTTTCTTGGTTCTGGCTTAGTGTCAACCAGATGGAGAAACATATTCCATAGGAAAACTAGAATTAAACTTTTTCGAGATAGGCTATTGTAACAGAAACCTGCAGGTCAGATTGCATTTCACTCAGACCCCGGGGAATTAATAATACAGCCTCTTTCTAATACAGGTAATCCTCAACTTACAACTGTTCATTTAGTGATCATTCAAAATCACAACGGCATTGAAAAAGGTCACTTATGACCCTTCTTCATGCTTATGACCGTTGCAGCATCCCCATGGTCACGTGATCAAAATTCCTGGCAACTGACTCATATTTATAACGGTCGCAGTGTCCCAGGGTCATGTGATCCCCTTTTGTGACCTTCTGACAAGCAAGGTCAATGGGGAAGCCAGATTTACTTAACAACCATGTTTCTAACTTAACAACCACAGTAATTCAGTTAACAACTGTGGCTAGAATGGTTGTAAAATGGGGCAAAATTCACTTACCAAATGTTTCACTTAGCAACAGAAATTTTGGGCTCAATTGTAGTTGTAAGTCGAGGACTACCTCTACTTCCCACCTTGCTGGACTTAATGCATGCTTCTTCTGCACTTTCTGTGGCCCTAATAGCTTCTAGTTTCCTTCTCCAAAGTCATCTCCATGGCTCCCTATACTTAATAGGTTGCATGAATGCAGCCATTATGTACTGAAAACCATAGTTTATGCCATTGGGCAATATGTGAACCCAGTCAATTATAGCTTGCTCAGCAATGCACAGTTGAAACAGATGTTGACCTATTGTCATAAGCTCTTCAATAGCTGTGCTATATGCCTGCTTCTTCGTTTCATCTCTTAATGTCATGTTCTTCCATTGCCACCAGACGTTGCCCCCACGAGAACTCTGGCACATTGTCCATCAATGCTACGGTTCTGAACTTGGCTTGACCAGCGAAGATGATGATTACGTTTCTCCCATTGATGATCTCAATGGCTTGGGGTGAGCATCCACTGTCCTGCAGATGGGACAGTTTTCTCCTGGGTCAGGGAATGGAACCTGTAGCCATACCTCTTAGCTGTCTCTTTGCCATCTGCCCGAGATGGTGATCAGCCTTTCTCAAAGTTGATCCTTCCATAAATTAGCCTTGCTGGTTCAGAAGTCTCCTTTTAAATCTTCCTCTCTTTTGTCTCTGGGTCACAACAGAAGCCACAAAGAAATTGGAGATGATATCGACCTGACTGAGCTGGCTTCCCGCTGCAGCACTGACCTCAAGCTGGACACCAGTCCCTTGCTGGACAAAAGGGACACCAGTCACAGCATCAACTCGCTGGCCAGCAGCAGTGATGGGACCACATCGGTGAGGATAGGGGATTCAGAAGACAGCTGGAATGTCACGAAGGTCCATTCCTAGATTTTGTACCCCATAAGAACTACTTGCCCTACAATAATGCATGATAAGCTGATTGCAAACTTTTCCATTCTCCTCTTGAAAATTACCTGCTCCGCATAATTTCCTTTCCCCTCCCTAGAAATCTTGTTTGTTTTGCATATTTTAATGCACTTATTTTACCATCTTTTTGTAGGTGGAGGGAGAAAAAAAAAAACCACCGCCAAATTTCAGCAGTATAATTTTGGAGATTCTTTGGAAAGTTGCATGATGTTTATGGGTTGCTATCTCCCAAACCTTGTCCTCTTGGGGTTAAGTTTAAGGATTTAATAGATAATACCTGTGGGAAAACATTTATGTAGCAGGGTTGGATCACTGAAGAAAGAATCAAATAAACTAAAATAAGTTCAGAGTTGAGGAATCGGGACGATTTGAAAGGTAGAAACAAAGCCATTTGAGGAATAAGAAACTGTTTAAGGTTGTTTATTTGAGGGTTTGTTGGTGCTCCCCGAGCTTGGTTGTTTTCTTGCAGATGTTTCATTACCCAAACCAGGTAACATCATCAGTGCTAGGTTGTTCATTTGTTTGGGAATGTTTAAGCTTGAGAACAGAAGACTGGGAATAGGATAGCATCTTTAAAGATCTGAAAGCCTGCCACATAGGTGATGGAGGCTTACTCTCCATAGTTCCCAGGGACAGGACATGAAATATTAATGTTTAGAGTTCCAGCAAGCCAGATTCCAACTGAATGTTAAAAAATATATAGAATCATTAGCTCGAGATAGGCTTCCTTTCATTGGATGTAATTCAAAGGGCAGCTAGACTGTGATTTATCAGAGATGTTGTAACATGGATTGGTACCAAAGTCTAACAGCCATTTCCAACTATAAGATCCTGTGGAATACCTTGAACAGAGGTCAAATTAATCTCCACCTGCTTGTGAAGGACTTTACCTGAATCTTTGAAATACAGGAAGGTAGTGTAGATTGGTCGTTGCGTTCAATATTCCCCAGAGAGATGATGTATCTCTAAAGAAAAGTCTTTCTTTTCTAGTTCCACCTAGAAATGCTAGATATTAATTCTGGAACATTTAGTGTGCAAAGCACATGCATTAACAGTCTAACTAACAGTCTCTACGCTTGGGTGCAGTGGAATAAATGCTTTTGAACTATTAAAAGACTCAGGTTAAAATACTACAATTGTTCCTATGCTCCATACTACTTTTTATACCTTTGCTTTATAAGTATATATGCATCACATGCTTATCAATAACTTAAACGTTGCAAGCAACAGCATAAAACTATTTGATAATAATATCAAAGACTTTACCTTGTTCTTGTTGTAAAAACATCCAACCCTCAATTTTAAGTAAAGACAAAAGAAAAGCACATCAGGGAAAATGGGAAGCTCTCCTATTGTTTAAAATACTTTTTGAGGGGAAAGTTTGATTTTGTTTGATTTCATCCCTCCTGATAAAAGCCTTTTTCTCGGGCTGCCCAAACAGATGAAATTTTCAATTCAGCTTTGACTATGAAGGGTATTTTTTAAGATACCTGGTCTAATAATACTCCATTTTTTTTAAGCAGCTAAAGAAAAGAATACAAAAATCCAATGCACTTACTCTGTGGTTGTTTTTCAGGTGAAAATCTCACCTGATTTGGGTAATGTCCAAGGGTATTTCAGAATCCTTAAAAATGAAGCTGATCTTTTGAAACACATCTGGCTAAAATGGTTTTATGATTCTAACTCTACTGCAACTTACAAAAGGAGAGAGATTTTAGTTCTGAAAATTATTTACAGCCCAATGCAGGTCTACTTAGATATGAGTCCCATTGAATATTGTAAAAGGACTTTTTCAGTGTCCCTGTAACTTCAAACAGTCACTAAACAAATGGTTGTAAGTCAGGGACTGCCTGTATTACCTTCTGCTGCATGCTTGGTGACAAGAACATATCAAACAGCAGATATTTTGGCTGATATCTCATTGGCTGTCTGGATGCTGAATGTCAAATGGTGGCCAAATGTGTATTTTAATGGAGCCAATCCCCAAAGCTCAGCTGGGTTGAATCTAATGCCGACTTGCTTCCCTGTAGCTGGCAGAAGATCCGGAGGATAACACTGATAGCCAAATGGATGCTTCATCTAGCCACACAGTGACCTCAGCCACAGACCCCCTTCCAGATGAATTGTTGCAAGGGCCTGTTGTGTCCCTCCCGGAGGGGGACCCGCCTCCCAGTGAAGAGCTCCCCACCGACATGAGCAATTCCTCCTCTTCCACGCAAGATGAAGGTGAGGGTAACCTCCATCCTGCCTGAATTCTTCCGTAATTTTAGATTAGGACAGTGATGGTGAACCTTTTAGAGACCGAGTGGCCAAACTGCAACCCAAAACCCACTTATGCATCGTTGAGTGCCAGGTGGGTGTGGCCCATTGGGTGGGTGTGGCCAATTGGGTGGGCATGGCTGCAGTGGTAACGGCCGACTGGGTGGGACTAAAAAGTTCAATCAATCAATTCCAACTTTGCAAGATCTTTTTTTTTCCCCGCGAGAAGTTGAAATTGACTGATTGAACTTTTTTTTTTTTTTTTTTTGCACACGGCGGCAGAGGCCTAAAGCGAAAAGGTTTTATAAAACCCAGCTGAAGGCCTAGGACTGGGGCGACGGCGCGCGTGCCCACAGAGAGGGCTCTGAGTGCTGCCTCTGGCACCCGTGCCATAGGTTCGCCACCACTGGATTAGGAGATCTAATCCGACATCTCTCATTCTCCCTTCTCCAGCTGAAGTGGAAGCCTTTTTCACAGACTTGCCAGGGCGGCTCCTGATCAACGCCGTGTATCACGTTGGTGCTGAGAGGCTGCAGCAAATGCTTTTCAGTGACTCCCAGTTCATACACAGCTTTTTGGACCAACGCAAGTTCACAGGTAAGGAGGGTGGAGAAACTGTTTCAAATCACATCCTCAGTGGACATTTGGGAGCAAAGTTCAGGCAGGAGTTGACATTGCAAAAAACAAAGGACACTGCTGTTTTCTGTCTATTTTAATGGATTAACTTAGACTTCCATAACCTGGTCTCCAGCTGATGTATCGAATAAATATTTGGGACGCTTTTGCATAAACAGCCAACTACAAACTTCCCTGATTGAGAGAGACACAACCTTCCTCCTTGCCAGGTCATACTAAAAAGCCTAATCCATAGTTCTCTTGGAAAGAAAATCTAAAAGTCTTCACTTGAACGTTCCAAAGGTGCTTTTTTTTGAAAGGCAACTGGACTTTGTTTTGCTTGAAGACATTTCGCTTCTCATCCAAGAAGCTTCTTCAGCTCTGAATTGAACTGAAGAAGCTTCTTGGATGAGAAGCGAAACGTCTTCAAGAAAAAAACAAAAACAAAGAAAGTCCAGTTGCCTTTTGAAAAAGCACCTTTGGGACAACCATGACCTGGATGAGAATCTTCACCTGAATGTCCGTGGAGGAAAATTGGTTTCAAAGAGGAAATAGTTCGGTTGCTGGAATTCTTTTAATTCCATCCAACTCAATCAGTCTTACAGAACAGATCCTAGAATTGTGCTGGAAATTATTTTTTTCAGTTTTAAGCAGCTGTCAATTAATTTTGGAACTGCTCCTGGCATGGCTGCTGTCTATTGCTTCCACTTTTGTAGGCTCCACTTTGGGAGATATTGCCCATCCCAGATTTAAGTCAACTTTTTAAATGTCTGGATCCATATATCTATATCCATATCCTTATCTATCATATCTAATTCCCGTGAAGGCTACAGCAAGTGTGACTATTGATGTTATAATATAATATTTCCAGATGGGACGTGGGCAAACATTTTGGTCCTTTTGACTATATTGGGTGGGTTAAGATGCAAACAGGGCAACCATTTTCCCTCAAAATCTTCCCTCACAGCAAGCCAAATCCCCAGGCCTAAATCCCCTCACCCCAATCTTAGAGGGCTCCAACAACTGCAAAAGGGGAGTGCTGGGGGACCCCTCACAAGCCATAGATCGCCCACAGTTGAATTCATCTTTTCAGTCCTATGATCCCTTTCATTTTCAGTTCAAAGTTAATGGTTGTGAGAATGGATCGTAGTTCCCCAGCAGAGCAAAAGATCTCAGTTAAACTGGCTGTTTCCTGGGCATTTATAACAGGTAGCAACCCTTTGAAACATTGAGTCCTGCCTGATTTTTATGTGCATTTTTTTTTTTTTGCTGGAAGCCATTTATACTAAAGCCTTGCAACCTTCAAAGATAACGGGTGTCCATTAAATCCAAATCTGTGCCTGCTTTTGTCATTTGCATAATTGCATACATGATGTAAATCGTGTGGCTTGCAGTAAAACCTTGAATCAATGAACTAACGTCCATTAAAAAAGAGTGTAGAGTTTGAACAGAACATGTGTTCACTGTATCCAGAGCTCACTAAATGTGTGTTTATCAACTAAGACTTTACCGTACCATTTTTCAAAAAATATTATCCTGATAATATTTCAATTGCCACTTGGTTTTCCTACCCTGTCCCCAACTTTTCTTTCTCCCTCTTCCTAGATGTTGCACTGAGTTCATGGAGCGGAGACAGCAAGTGTCACCAAAGTCGCGTCATCACCTACACCATCCCCATCAGTAACCCTTTGGGCCCCAAGGTTGCACCGGTGGTAGAGACCCAGGTACGGAGACCGGGTTCCTAAAAATATGAAGAGGGGCAGACAGCAGTGTGCTGCAGCTGCCAAAAAAGCCAACACAGTGTTAGACTGCATTAACAGGGATAGAATCAAGATCACGTGAAGTATTAATACCACTTTACAATGCCTTGGTAAAGCCACACTTGGAATACTGCATCCAGTTTTGGTCATCACGATGTAAAAAAGATGTTGAGACTCTAGAAAGAGTACAGAGAAGAGCAACAAAGATGATCAGGGGACTGGAGGCTAAAACATATAAGGAAAAGTTGCTAGAATTAGGTATGTCTAGTAGTTTAATGAAGAGAAGGACAAGGGGGGACATGATAGCAGTGTTCCAATATCTCAGGGGTTGCCACAAAGAAGAGGGAGTCAAGCTATTCTCCAAAGCGCCTGAGGGCAGGACAAGAAGCAACGGATCAAAACTAATCAAGGAGAGAAGCAGCCTAGAACTAAGGAGAAATTTCCTGACAGTTAGAACAATTAACCAATGGAACAATTTGCCTCCAGAAATTGTGGGTGCTCCAACACTGGAAGTTTTTAAGAAGAGCCTGGACAGCCATTTATCTGAAATGGTATAGGGTTTCCTGCCTGAGCAGGGGGTTGGACTAGATGACCTCCAAGGTCCCTTCCAACTTTATTATTATTATTATTAAAGCAAGGTCATCGTATTTTGATCCGCTGGCTGGCCCGGTAAAGATAGTCCTTGACTTACAACAAATCATTTAGTGACCATTCAAAGTTACACTGGCACCGAAAAAAGCGACTAATGACCCATTTTTCACACTTATGACTGTTGCAGATCCCCACAGTCAGGTGATTTGGATGCTTGACAACTAACTCATATTTATGACGGTTGCAGGATCCCAGGAGCTTGTGATCCCCTTTTGTGACCTTCTGACAAGCAAAGGAACCAGATTCACTTCACAACCATATTACTAACTTATCAGCTGTGGTGATTCACTTAACAGCTGTGGCAGGAAAAGTCATAAAATGGGGCAGAATTCACTTAACAGATGTTTCACTTAGCAACAGAAATGTTGGGCTCAATTGTGGCCATAAATTGAGGATTACCTGTGCTAACTTTTAAGCCACTGCTTCCTTGAGACTGTTACCTGAACAAACTGAGGGGCATGGGTAAAGGTATAGCATTGACCAAGAATGGGTATTAAAAACTGAATGTCTGAGTTTATCATACTTTTCTCTTCCTCTTTGCCTGCTGGGCGCTAGACTCTTTTCCGTGCCAGTTCCAAGAATGGAGGCTGTGTGGTGGACTCAGAAGTGGTCACTCAGGGCATCCCTTACCAGGATTACTTCTACACTGTGCATCGGTACTGCATCACCACCGTAGCCAAAAGCAAGGCCAGGCTCAGGTATTAACTCTTGGATCACTCCCTTCTGCATCCGTACAGTTGGAAAACAGCGTGTTAGGTTAGAGAAGTCTAAAACAGAGTGGAAATTCCTGGGGAAGAAACAGGGCAGAGGGAGGAGGTTCCCAATGGCAGCCATAATAAGCTTCAAGTTCATCAAAATCTTGACATGTGTCCTGATGTTCTAGAGCAGGGGTCTTCAAACATGGCCCTTTTATGACTTGCGGACTTCAACTCCCAGAATTCCTCAGCCAGGCATGCAACTTAGATTTTGCATCATGACAACTGATACAAACGAGTGAGTCGTGTCATTGCATCACTACATAAAATACGGCTTATGATTCATTCCTCTTTGTTAGGAGTTCATTCTTTCTTTCTTCCATTCAATGAATCAATCAGTCAATTAATTTGCACTGCTACCCATCTCCACAAGTGACTCCTGGTTGCATTTTGGTTGCTTTTTTTTTTGTTTTGAATCTGATTAATATGTCAAAACCATACCAGGCCAAGGAGGATATCAGCTTACAAATCCCTTTTCTCTGGATGCATAGTTCACTTGCGCTAGAAGGGGAGCAAAAACTAAATTAGAGAACCCTCTTGATGCCATATAGTCTAAACAAAATCAGTAGCAGGACAATGCATTCATTAGACAAAGATGTGCAAAAGTTCAAATTCTCTAAAACTCTTGCTTGGGTACAATGCTACATCAATCGATGCTGCATGAAAAGAAGGACGAGGGGGGACATGATAGCAGTGTTCCAATATCTCAGGGGCTGCCGCAAAGAAGAGGGAGTCAAGCTATTCTCCAAAGCACTTGAAGGCAAGACAAGAAGCAATGGATGGAAACTAACCAAGTAGAGAAGCAACCTAGAACTAAGGAGAAATTTCCTGACAGTGAGAACAATTAACCAGTGGAACAACCTGCCTCCAGAAGCTGTGAATGCTCCAACACTGGAAGTTATTAAGAACAGTTTGGACAACCATTTACCTGAAATGGTATAAGATTTCCTGCTTGAGCAGGGGCTTAGACTAGACTAGAAGACTTTCAAGGTCCCTTCCATTATTCTGTTGTTCAATCAGAATGGGGAAGAAGCAAACCAAAGCAAATTAAGGCAGCCAATTCAAAGTTTGCAGCTCAGAGTTCATATTGAGATAGAGACTGTAATCTAAATGCATGACTGTGGGCATCGTCGGGTCATTTTACATGCAGCATTCAGCCACAAAGCGTGACTGATATCCCCGCCTTCCCGGTTCTGAAAACAAAAAGGTTACTGAGCCTCTGATCTCCTTGGGGAACACCTGATCTTGTAACTGCAGATGAAATGGAAAAAAGGTGAGATAGATATAAGAAAGATTAGATGACACCAGAGTTCCTTTTCGTTGCAAGCCAAGCGAAGTATTCCATTCTTTGCCAAAGGGGTTCCTCGTCAGGTTTCCCAGCATTCCACGAGGGAAACAGAAAGGTTCTTTGGCTCATCTGTAACAGTTGTTCTCCATTACAGAGTCTCCTCTGAAATCCGGTATCGGAAGCAGCCGTGGACCCTTGTGAAGACTTTCATTGAAAAAAATGCATGGAGCGGTGTTGAAGAATACTTCCAGCACTTGGGTAAGTGAATCGGGGAGACAAGCTACAGTGCAGAACCTGTGCTTTGGAACAAGTACGACACTTGGGTTGGGTTCCCTCTTGTCTTCCCATTTGTGAATAGAATAGAATAGAATGGGATGGGATGGGATGGGATGGGATGGGAATAGAATAGGAATAGAGCTGGAAGGGATCTTGGAGGTCTTCTAGTCCAGCCCCCTGCTCAAGCAGGAGGACCTATACCATCTCAGACAGGTGATTGTCCAGTCTCTTTTTAAAAACTTCCAGTGATGGAGCGCCCACGATTTCTGGGGGCAAGCTGTTCCACTGGTTGATTGTCCTCACTGTCAGGAAGTTTCTCCTTAATTCTAGGTTGCTTCTCTCCTTGATCAGTTTCCAACCATTGCTTCTCGTCCTTCCCTCTGGTGCTTTGGTGAACAACTTCGCCCCCTCTGCCTTGTGGCAGCCCCTCAGATACTGGAACACTGCTATCATGTCACCCCTATTTCTTCTTTTCTTTAGACTGGCCAAACCCAAGTCCCGCAGCCGTTCTTCATATGTTTTAGTCTCCAGGCCTATGATCATCTTAGTTGCTCTTCTCTGAATTTTTTTCCAGACTCTCAACGTCTTTTTTGTGATATGGTGACCAAAATTGGTTGCGGTATTCGAGGTGTGGTCTTACTAGGGCTTTATAAAGTGTTCATCAACTTCTCCCAGTAGAGATTTTTAGAGAATAGGTAGTTCTGAAGTTATCTGAGATATTCACCTGTAGTCATGTGCAGAATGAGACAAAAGTGTAGATGTTTTGGAAAAGGAGAGAGGCCCCTCTATCAGGATCGTGATTTTAGGCATGAACTCAGCCCTCCAACCTCTACACCTCTGTGGTCAAACGCTGTTTCAGAACTGGCACTGGTGCAAGCAGAAAAGGCTCTGCTAGAGGACAGCTGCCATGGCAAAGAACCTCGGGGTCTCTTGTCTGGATTGCGTCGCAGGAAACGGACCCTGAGCTGGAGAGCTCCCCATGTTGAAGCCCCAATGCCCACGCTACCCGATAGTGAAGGTGCATCGCGAACTGTTCGCCCTTCAGGTATGCCCCCTTGTTAAGAATGGTCTAATTCCTTTCCCTTCCATGATATACAGGGAATCTGTGATCCTTTGGACCAGAGGTCCCCAACTTTTTGGGCACCAAGGACCGGTTCCGTGGAAAGAGGTTTTTCCGTGGACCAGAGGGGGCGTGGTTATGGCTGGCATGCTGCAGCCCGGTACTGGTCCATGGATCGGGGATTGGGGACCCCTGCTTTAGATATTACTGAACTACCAAAATCCTTCAGCATTAGGAATGAGACTAAATGAGGTTGCATGAAGTTGCAGTTCAATAATGCCTGGAGCACCTCAAGTTCCTTTCATTTAAATCCTTGACCTGTTGGTCTTCTGTTTTGTAGGCAGCCTGACCTCACGTCTTTCAGAACAACTCCTGGAGCCAGGACAGGGACAGACCGTCTCCACCGTGATCCTTGTCATCAGTCTGGTGTAAGGAAGCTGCTTTGGGGGGAGGTGGGGCTGTGTTTGGAGAGCATCTAGAGAACTTCCCCCATTCTGATTTCCTGCAAGTGCATTCACTTCAATTCCCAAAGTTCTCCATAATGGTTGAACTGGTTGGGGAATTGAACTCCACATATCTGGGAGGCTGATCTAGACCAGCCTTTTCAAACCAGATGTTCTGTAGAGGCAGACTGCAACTTTCAACTTGTCCAGCCAGCCCATAGCAGAGCTGGCTCTGGATAACAGTCCAACACATCTGGAGGCCCTTTCTCAGGGAAGGCTTTTCTAGAGTTCTGTATATGAGTTTTCCATTTGCAAACTTAGAAGTATACACACCAGAATCTACACAAAGTCACAACTTACATAGGGTTACAGCTTACTGTGCTTAGGAAGCCAAGAAAGAGTCCAGCCCACTGAAGCCAGGAACAGGGCTGGCTTTATCCTGGAACACCCATGATGCCATCAGAATGGGGTTTTAGTGGAGCCTGGAATTCTGCTTAATGGATAGGGTGGCCTCAAAGACAGCAAGGCTGGCTGAAAGTAAATAAAGTAATAAAGTAACTTGCATGACCGTCAAAACAAGGCTCCCCTCTCTGCTCCCCAAACTGAAATGACCTTGTTGCCCCATTGCTAGGTGGGTTGTAGCAAAAGGGGGGGAAAAGTCAAGCCCCAATGCTGTCAAGGCTGGTTGGAAAGCCACTAGTCACTAATACATAACAATATTACGCTGGCTTGTGCTTAAAGTGTACCACTATCTTCCTAAGATCCCTCACCCTGCTTCTTTTTTCAAGGTGGCTTGGTTTATTGATTATTTCAATTTATCTGCCTCCCCCCCCTCAAAAAAATTCAAATTCATGACTCTGGGCAGCTCCCAACAGTTAACATGCCATAAAACATAATTGAATAAAAAGGTTTCTAGTTTAACTAACTTAATTTCCGGCTAAATTAGCAACCTTATTTGCAGAGTTTGGGAAGGTCTGGTGTGGCAGCATCTATGCTGGATATTTTTTTCCTTTTCTTTTTTTTATTGATGAGAGAACGCAGGAACAAAGCTTCATCTCTTTTTCCTTCTTTCTTTCTTTCTTTTTCTTTTTCTTTCTCTTGTTTCTTTCCTTCCTTCCTCTTTCTCTTCTCTTCTCTTCTCTTCCCTTCCCTTCTCTTCTCTTCTCTTCTCTTCTTTCTCGCCTCCGCACAGGATCTGTGTGAGGTATTGTATACCAACAGCCCTCCAGCTCTGGCAATGTTGCTACTGCCTTGAACATCCCTGTGCCCCTCACCTGACCCCATCCTGCCATGCCTTCCTGCTTTGAAAACCTGCAGCTTCCACCCTGCCTTCCTTCCTTCTTTCTTTCGTTCCCAGTCCCAAGTGGCTTCTTCATCCTGGCTTGGTTCTGGTTTCTTGATTGGCCTTCATGATTCCTGCCATTTCAATCCTCTGCCTAAGCGCCCTGGCAGTCACTTCCATGATGTCTTCCACTGTTAGCCCACACCCACCCACCCACCCCCCGACTGCACTCTGCTTACCATGTCTCTTATCCCTCGCCCCAATCCTAAACTGTGATCCCCACCAGATTAAACAGGAAACGGGGGGGAAACAGTGGCCCGAACCCTTAGCCAGAATCTGTCTTACATGATTCTTGTTCACCTCATTAAACTTATCAGTTGCTCTTACATCCCTGTTCTGTCCTGCAAATGGTGGGAGTGGGGGGGGGGCTAACTTTCTCCCTATCTATCTTCATTCCTAGGGCTTCTTATATTTCAGCCTATACATTTTTAAAGCTTACAGGGCCAGCCACTGAAAGGAAGATGGATTTTGTCTCCAAGGTTAATGTGATTGCCTATGCAAAAATAGTAAGACTATCTCTGGGAGTTAGTCTGCCTGCCACAGACCCCTGAGATCATCTTTTCCACCGGCAGCACTATCAATGCATGAATGCCTGATATGAGCCCCAATGATGTTGTGCAAATTATGAAATTCATATCTACTGCACAACGACAGCATGGCGTGCATGATGTTGCTTCTCTCCCTCCTCTGTTGATCCAGATGCATTGATGTGTTTCCTCTACGACCATTGCGGTCACTATCTTGGTGATTTAAAGACCCAGTTCACACCCTGCATTAAGCCGGGGGTTTATTTCAGTTATAAAGGCTGGTTTAACCCCATTCGAAGCCAAACCAAATAGATCACTGCGGGGTTAAGGCAAACTTTGAAGGCCGTCTTTAGGGATGCTATTTGACTATATTGTTACTCTTGGGAAATTATAAAAAAAAGATTATCAGAACATTTAAATCCCATTTTAATGATTATCAGGCATCATTTTAATCATGATCTTGAAGGGGTTGTCCCCACTGAGTATCCATTCTGATTCTGACTCTTTACAGAATCCCCCAAAGTTCTTGTGAATTATGGAGGAATTTTTGGTCATTTAAATCCTACCACATTCTAGCTAGAATTGAGTGCCTCCTTTTATGTTACCAACGTGTTTGTGTTTCTCTGTAGTCTCTTAGTTCTGGTCATCCTCAACATGATGCTGTTCTACCGGCTGTGGTCTCTGGAGCACACAGCCCGAACTGTGGAGTCATGGCAGACGTATGCACTCTCCAATGGGTGAGAAAGACTCTCTGGGAAAGAGAAAATGGGAGACTTCTTTTACTCTTAAGAGATTTTGAGAATTTAATGCCCAGCTAATATAGCAATAGCACTTAGACTTATATGCCACTTCATAGTGCTTTACAGCACTCTCTAAGTGATTTACAGAGTCAGCATGTTGTCCCCAACAATCTGAGTCCTCATTTTATTGACTTCAGGAGGACAGAAGGCTGAGTCAACCTTGAGCCCGTCAGGATCGAACTCCTGATGGTGGAATGCAGAGTCAGCCTGCAATACTTGCATTCTAACCACTGCACCACCACAGTTCATAGATATGGGGTCCTGAATTCTCTCAGAAATCTTGGCAAAATGCAGTTTGAATTGAAGGAAAGGGAGAACGATCTTCTCACGGTAGCTTACTGCTGGTTTAATATAATTTAGTATTTAGGTCAAGAAATATGCTGCAAATTAGCAGCTGGAATGGTAGCAATGGAGACCTTGAAAAAAATGCTCTGATGTCTTAATGAGCCAATATTTACAAACATCAGACTATGCAAGCAATGGGCTTCCTTGTGACACCTTATAGAAGTGAAATTTGGACTTTGAAGAAGCAGCTTTGGATCTTTGACGTTGGATAACACTCCTTGAGAATATAATGCAGAGCCAAGAAAATAAGCAATAGATAGATCATAGAACAAATCTGTTCAAGACTTCTCACTCACAATACAAATAACCAGATTCAAATGTTCATATTTTGGACACATTATGTAAAGCTCTAACTCCCTTAAGAAGTTTATAATGCTGGGAAAGGTAGAAGGAGAGAGAAGAGGATGTTCATCAGTAAGGTAGATGGACTCAATTACAGTGGCAATGGCTACACTTCTGGACGAACTGAAGGACCAGATTGGGACAGACCATCTGAAAGAACATCTACCTATGTGATTGCTCAGAGTAGATGCTGACCAACCAGTCCATCAGTAGATGCTGATCAACCAGTCCATCAGTAGCATTTATGGCTGGGGATTTCCATGAGTTGGAGTCTTCTCTGATATGAAAATATTTTTAAATTAGCCAGAATTAAATTATGTATGTTTATACATGTGATGCTTTTGAACCATTTTGACCATTTTGCTTTGCAAAACCTTGATGCTTAAAATGTAAAAAATGTAGTCATAACAATATTGCATCTTATTGTTGAAAGGCTGGGTATAAATCAATAAAGAGACAGCAGAAACCCAAATAGATACAAGTGGACTAATAAACATATTTATTAACAAAATATTTTAAAGCATATCATGACCCCTCAAAAGGAAGCCAAAATTATTTACATTCCTTGCTGAGTTAGATCTTTAGTGGTAAACCAAGATTTGACTCTATGTGAAACAAAGATGATGAATTATCCAGCGTACTTTAAAGGAATTATCTTTATTGTATCTGTAAAGTTTTTCAAGTGCTTTTAAACAGTGATGAACCTAAGACTTACAATTTGTTTTGAGCACAACTTTGGAAAACATACTGTCTAACATTGAAATGTTCTGGGTTATTGCCTGGAAAAGCATATCGTAATTCAAATAAACATGTCAGGCTTTTAGTCTATCCCTAAGGAGGACAGAGAATCAATTCTTTTAAGCGAATTTATCTTATAGAGAAGTTAGGATAAAACAAAGAAAGAGTACCACTTTTTGGTGGAAAAGTGAGATATAAATGTATATTAAACAGGTGGATGAAAACAGAGGATCAGTAAATTATTTGAAATATTGCTTGACAGGATTTAGGAAGCTGATGCCCTTTGCCTTTGTATAGCCAATGGAATTAATTAATTGCTCTGTAATAAATGCAGTCCACTGAGTGGAATAAACAATAAAACAATATAAAACCCAATTTAAAAAATCCCACCATACAGTAACCGAGAGAAAATCATTGGCAATAAAATGCTGTGAACTTCTAACAGTTTTTAAAATGCTTGAGCAAATGAAATGTTTTTTGTTTGACATAGTGAAGCTGTAAGATAGGTACCAGAGTCTTTTGATGAAGGATTCCTAAAACTTGGGTTGTGCCTTTTTTAGAAGGACGCTTGGAAAGTTTTCAGATGAAGACCATCCATCAAGGTTGACCAACCAAGAGTTGGATGTGTCTTGCAAATTCCAGAAACCCCAGGTAGATGCAACCTGATTTTCTGATAGGCCTAACTTGCTTCTAAAATAGAATTATAACCCTCCTTCCATACCTCTAAAGCCCAAATGGCCATAACATCTCACCCCTTCCAATATGTTTTAGGATATTGCCCTAAATTGCTATAAAAAGTTTATAGAGAATATAGCTTCTCCCCCAGCCTTAGAATCAGGGCAGTTAGGTTCTTGAAGGCCAAATGACTTCTGCATTAAACACTAGTGAGGGGTGTGATAATTCACAGAAAGTGAACTCAAGAAGCAGACACACTGCTGATCCATCATAGTTAAGAAAATTTTGTCTCCTTGCCTGGCAGGAAACTTCCACAGACAGCCTCGGAATGGGCAGAGATTCTGGAGTTGCAAAAACAGTTCCATAGTGTGGAGGTGCAAAAGTGGAAACAGATCCTGAAGGCATCAGTGGAACTTCTGGATGAGGTGAGCTCTCCAGTTTGAATGTTCTCCCAGTCCTGCTAGATCATTAAAAATGTGAGAAACCATGCCCCAACTCTTGGTTTCCAGAAGCCCTTTTTAGTGTCAAGAGATTTCCATCAGATGTTGACCATACAGTGGAGATTAAGAGATATCGGACTTCATTCCTACCGTCCCTTATCATTGTCAGGCAGGTTGGTCCTGATGGAAGTTGAAGTTCAAATGGGCAGGAAGGCACCAGATTGTCTACCTCTATACCAAAGGTTTTGAAACCAGCTTTTGTAACTTCAAAGCAAGGATGGGGAATCGGTGGCTCTCCATATCTTTTTGAAGGATCTTTGGGGTTGCCAGATCCAGTGATGGGAGAAGCACAGATTCTCCATCCTTATTTCTTTAACAAAAAGTGGAAAATCCAAAATCTTAGGATATCGAATTGGGTACCCAACACTCATATTTGACTATGAATGGCGACAGTTTAAGCAAGCCTTTAGTATCCCAATTCCTTCAAGATGTGTTGAAACAATTGTATGGAAGTCACAAGGTTACAGAAGGCTGGCTTAAGGCTCGTCTACAAGTGGAGCACAAATGTGCGGTGAAATACTGGTGGGATCTTTGCCTATAGGTTGGGTTCAACCAGTATCTTGATATCTCTGGTTGATGGTTTGTGGTGTTTTGTGAAAGCAACCAGTTCTGCCTTGTCCAGCAAAACGCAGAGCTTAATATGTTATGTGAACTCAAGCAGAGCTTCCTTCTTCTTGGTTGGGGCAATGCTTTCCTCTTTGGGGAATAACTTATTCTTCATTTTCCACCAGATGAAACTCTCCCTGGAGAAGTTGCAGCAAGGCATCATGGTGGCAGAGCCGCCATTGGAACCGGAGTGAAGCCACAGCATCTCCCTCTCTCTCTTTTGAGGAGGTTGCTGAGTTACCAGAAAGAAGACTGCTGAGATCCATCTCAGAAACTGTTGAATCAGTGGTGTGGGCATCCTGTGGGAGGAGACAGCACTGTGCTTCTCACCGGATCCATCACCTGGACATTATCCTCAAGAGTGCCACTGGTAGCAATGGATCTCTTGGTGGAACCCGTTTTGCCGGGAACATCTCTCTTGGATCACTCTTCCTGAGATTGTTCCTGTAGGGACTTCTCTTCATCCCTTTCCCACATCAGTGGTATTTATATTGCATCCAGGACCCCCAAGAATCCTTGATTTCCCTGTATCCTGGCACCGGTTCTTTTTTCCAGCTATTGTTTGGGGAGGAAGGAGGGTGGGATCAGTTTTGGGCGGGGGATGGCCTCTGGAGCGGGGATCTACCTTTTGCACTGAAACTTCACTCAATAGCTAAGATAGCCTAATGGAGAACAGCAAAGAACCAAGTTCTGCCATTCCCTTCCTTCCCTCCCTCCCTCTCTCTCATACACACACACACACACACACGCACAAGCGATCATGAACAGAGCTGTGGTGGCGCAGTGGTTAGAATGCAGTATTGCAGCTAATTCTCCCGACTGCCTACTGCCAGCAGTTCGGCAGTTTGATCCTGACCAGCTCAAGGTTGACTCAGCCTTCCATCCTTCCGAGGTCGGTAAAATGAGGACCCAGATTGTTGGGGGCAATAGTCTGACTCTGTAAACCGCTTAGAGGGGGCCATAAAGCACTGTGAAGTGGTATATAAGTCTAAGTGCTATTGCTGTTGCTCTTGATGGTGGGGTGAAAGCAATTCAGAGGCTCCAAGGGGGTTCATTCCTCCATCAGCTCTCTTCCCTGCTGCTCCCCTGCCCTGTCTTTTCTGCCATTGGTGGGCAGATTGTCAACGTTCTTCAAAGGGATCTTCCCAACCAATTACCTCCGATAGGGTAAAGCATCTTCAGCCCCGCATTTTCACACACAGAAAAGTAGGGGGGCTGGACTACAGCATCTTCTTGTTGATGGCATCTGTTATCACAGAAAACTTTCTGAACAAGGGGTCACCCTTGAAGTGTCCCTGGAACTTTGAAAGATACATACACCAGCACTTCTGTATACACACATATAGATGCTGGAGTCCGTCCAGTCCTTTTCTGAGTAGTATCTGAATTCTGAAAGTATCATCTGAGCCCTGCTCACCTCGACTGTGTTTACGCAACACCAAATCCAAATGTCTGATGAAAAAGCACACTTGTCTTCCCACTGTGCATGGTCAGTCATCAATTTAATGCAGGGTTTCTAACCTTCACCATTTTTAGATGTCTGGACTTCAACTCCCACAATTCCCCAACCAGCATGGGGAATTCTGGGAGTTGAAGTCCAGACATCTTAACATTGCTAAGACTGAAAAACGACAACTTACTGTGTGTAATCTGGACCAGAAATAGTCACCATTTGAGGTTTATTGAAAATGGGACTTTGTAGCCAAGGCAGGTTACAGGTTTATGTATTCCGTAACCTCCAATGGCGCGGCTTTTTTTTTTTTTGAATTTGGAAAACACTTTAAAACTCTGTTAACAAATGGTATATAGCTATTGAGAGGATGGGTAAAGTGCTAACGTTTGTTCTCGTTCACCAGGCATTTGGTTTGGTGCGCCAGGCAAACCGAGATAATTTAGTACATAGTGCTCCAAATGGTGCTTTTTAGGAAATGTTGTATCTGGGTGCAGCCAAGAAGGGTGGTTCCATTTGGGTTTTATTTTTTTAAACCCTGTGCAGCATGCCATGTGTGCCACATGGGAGACTCTCACATCAGCCTCGTGGATAACAGCAGCTGGGCCTTGCCTTCCCACAAAGAAGCTGTACTGTCCACTATAAAGTGAAGTTTCACTGCCAATCTTGGCCTCTAAGCCCTTCAAATATACTGCCAGGGGCAGGGAGGGGGCATTAAATCTGCCCCCTCCTGGAGAGGGGGTTATGTGTCTGTCAACTCTGTGTTCCCTTTCCCCCAAAACCTGGGAGACCCAGGTTTCAGACCCTCTCCCTTTTTTACCCTTCTCCCATTAAAATTGGGGTTGGGAGAGGGAGGGAGGGAGGGGCGGTCTCTTTCCTTCATTTTTTGTAGATCTGTTCAGTATTAATAATCCAGTGTGTTTGCAGTTCCAGAAAAGAAAAAGAAAAAACGCCAGGGCTTATTTATTAGGAGTGAAATAAAGACCGTGGATCGGAGTTTGCAGTGCCTTCGTGAGTGTCTTTTTGGGGGAGGGATGCATTTTTAAAAATGTTTTGTCTAAAATATGTTTGCCTTGCTTTTTTTCCGTTGTGCCTACATTTTGCTCTTGTCTGGCTTGCAAGATGGATGTCAGCCTTTTGAAGTAGGCCAGTTTGGGGACCAGACACCACAAGAATTACTGGAATTTCACTTTATTGTTGCGGTGGGTAATAACAGAATCTTGAGAAGCCCTCTACCTTCTTACACCAAAGAAAGTCAAACTGGGCTTATCTTGAGTTTCTTTCTCATCCCTTCTTCTTTTCCAAAACTTAGCAGACTTTTGTTTAACTGTTTTTTTGCATTCCGTGTCCCTGAGATGGACAAAAGCATGATTGAAATGCATGCCCCACCCCTTTTGCACATGTGCCCATGATGTCACAAGGATATACAAAAGGGGTACAGCTCACAAGGGGGTGTAAGAATGATCTTGGAAGGCAGGAGGAAGACAGGCAAGACACTAATTAGACAAGGGATGTCTCAGCTCACAGAAGGAATGGGAGTGTAGAAACCATCTCAAAAGGGACTGTCCCTCATTCTCTGGAAAGTAAAAATAAGAGAGGGGAGAGGTGCTTTCAGACTTGCAAGATTTTGTTATTATAAGCTTACAATAAAGGTAGTGTTAGTTGCAGGATCCAATTAGATCAAGGATCTATTGGAGAGAGGTTCCCCGAGGATGGACTCCAGCACAAGTCTGAAAGCTTGGAAGATTAAACCTCTGGTCCTGGTGACCAACCCAGATTGGAAAACATTATCCTGGGACACGTAAATTAGCCTTCATTCATAGTGTTAGTACTCATAGTTTTGGTTCCCTGTCTGGACTTGCTTGAAAGGCTGGTTACTTGATGATATCTTGCTTTTATCTTGACGAAGGCAGCAAGAAAATCAAATGCATTTATTTATATCTATACTACTGGTCCTATAGGGGAGCTGATGGGAGCATGCAGTACTTCTGCCCATCTCCAGTTTTCCTACTTAAAACAATCCTACAATTAGATCAAGGTGAAAGACAACTGCCCACAACTGCCTTCCTTTTTTTTTGTTTTGTTTGAGCTCTGCCCTTGTGCTTTAGTGAAAGAAATGTATTTATTTTTCAGTGTATCCCGTGCAAGGCCAAAATAGCTCCTTTGGTTTATTGTCAAACTACAATATTGAATTATTTCTCTAAAGCCAGAACTGCATAAAAAGTCAACATTGACTCATTACATTCTAAGTTAATATCAAAAGGTTTCTCAAGAGAGCAGTTTGATGAATTATAACAGTTAAGGCAGTAATGGCGAACCTTTTAGAGACCGAGTGCCCAAACTGCAACCCAAAACCCACTTATGCATCATCGAGTGCTAGGTGGGTGTGGCCCATTGGCTGGGTGTTGCCAATTAGGTGGGCATGGCTGCGGTGGTAATGGCAGACTAGGTGGGACTAAAAAGTTAAATCAATCAGTTCCAACTTTGCAAGATCTTTTTGAGAAGTTGAAATTGACTGAACCTTTTTTTTTTTTTTTTGCACATGGTGGTGGAGGCCTAAAGCAAAAAGGGTTTATAAAACCCAGCTGAAGGCTTAGGACTGGGGCGACGGCACATGTGCCCACAGAGAAGGCTCTGAGTGCCGCCTCTGGCACCTGTGCCATAGGTTCGCCACCACTGGGTTAAGGGATTAGGCTAGAAACCAGGAGACGGTGAGTTCTAGTCCTGCCATAGGCATGAAATCTGGCTGGGTGACCTTGGATGGGGCACTCTCTCCCAGCCCTAGGAAGAAGGCAAAGGCACTTTTGAAAGATATTGCTAAGGAAACTGCAAGAATTAGTCTAGGGCTAGGCAATTACTAGGAGTCAACAATACCACTTGGACACACACACAAACATACATCCAAACTTCTCTAGGTTTTCAGGATTGCCATCACTCATGGGACTTGTGCAGGCAAAGACAGACACAAAGCCTTTTAGACTGACCCCCCTCTCTGCCTGGAGCTAATTCTAAACATGCTGCAATCCCCTTCTAAGTTACCGTGACTCTCCAGGGGTTCCTAACCAGCAGGCTGAAAAGCTCTTTTGACATTTAGGATTTATTTTTTTTTAAAGCATGGTTGGTAGAATTTGTGCCATCTACACACATAATCCCCATGATGGTACTTGATGCTACTTGCATATTTTTGTCCAGCAGATGTGATCAAGTCAAGCCTTTATGGTCAAAGCCCAAGACCAGCATTCATGCAAAACTAAGACTAAACTAAAACTGCAATGGGGTAAAGAGCAATAGCAGCTTTGTTACTACTGAATGCCATTGCAACAGATAGCTGACCTTGGTTGATGGTGACAAAAACCTGCTCCTGCTTTATGGCCCATTACAAGGGTTCCTTGATAGGTAAAAGATGCAGAAAACATTTGCCAATGCTAATCTAGATTCTTGTCTTCGTCCCGCTATAGGTAGTCCTTGATTTACTATCATTCATTTACTGACCATTCAAAGTTCCAAGCTTACTTACTCCAGAAGCTTTGAGCTGGCCATTCAAAGTATTTCCCCTAATAATTTGGAAAGTAGAATTTCATCCAGAGTTGGTCACATTACAGAAAAGATGTTGAGACTTTGGAAGAAGTGCAGAGAAGAGCAACTAGGACAGTGATGGCGAACCTTTTAGAGACTGAGTGCCCAAACTGCAACCCAAAACCCACTTATGCATCGTCGGGTGCCGGGTGGGTGTGGCCCATTGGGTGGGCATGGCCCATTGGGTGGGCGTGGCTGCGGTGGTAATGGCAGACTGGGACTAAAAAATTCAATCAATCAATTCCAACTTTGCAAGATCTTTTTTTTTCCCGCGAGAAGTTGAAATTGACTGATTCATTGAACCTTTTTTTTTTTTGCACACGGCGGCGGAGGCCTAAAGCAAAAAGGTTTTATAAAACCCAGCTGAAGGCCTAGGACTTGGGGCAATGGCGCACGTGCCCACAGAGAAGGCTCTGAGTGCCGCCTCTGGCACCCGTGCCACCACTGAACTAGGTTTGCCACCACTGAACTAGGATGATTAAAGGCCTGGAAATGAAAACATATGAAGAATTATTGTAGGGTTTGGGTTTGGCTAGTCTAGAAAAAAGAAGGACTAGGGGTGACATGATAGCAGTATTCCAGTATTTGAGAGGCTGCCACAAAGAAGAAGGGGTCAAATTATTCTCCAAACCATCAGAAGTCAAGATAAGAAACAATGGATGTAAACTAATCAAGGATAGAAGTAACCTGGAATTAAGGAGAAACTTCCTAACTGTGAGAACAATTAACCAGTGGAACAGCTTGCCTTCAGAAGTTGTGGGTGCTCCATCACTGGAGGTTTTTAAGAAGAGACTGGACAGCCATTTGTCTGAAATGGCATAGGGTCTCCTGCTTGAGCAGGGGGTTGGACTAGAAGACCCTCAAGGTCCTTTCCAGCTCTATTCTGATTGATTGATTGATTGATTGATTGAATTAATTAATTAATCTACAGTCAGGAGCTTCACTTTGCCCATGTGCAGTCAGTCTCTCCAACTAGGCTAGGACTAAGACTTTGTCAACTTTGCAATTCAACCAAGAAAAAGTAGCAAAACAAAAAGGACAATATTGGGCTGGAGTGAGCATAAAAGGAAGAGATCGGGAATTTAATCTCCCCTGCAAGTTAAGCTACCGGAATTCCCTCCAGCCTTCTGGACCACCGCAATAACCAGGAGGCTCTCTGGGGGTGTGCAAAGTGTTTTTCATACTCCTCACCCAGTCCTCAACAACTAGCAGTTTGGAAAACTTTCCTTCCGGTCCACTGGACCTCCCACCCTCGTATTTTCCCAGAAAAAACTTCTCTAGGCCGAACCGAGGATTAGAGCAGGGACTCAACGCTGGGAGGTGGGGGAGGTGGGGGTGCCTCGGGACGGGCTCCGCAGCCACTGCGGAGAGTGACGCATCCCTCCTCCGCCTATGGTCGTGTTTCCATTCCCCCCCCCGCCTCCCCCCCGCGGCCCACGCTGCCTCTTCCTCGCTCACGTTCCGACGATCGCCAGATTTCGGAGGCGGGCGGGGGAAGCCACTGCGGGCCCAGCCCGGCTCGCCCGGCTTCCTACCTTTATTCCCCCTTCCACCCCTGGAGCTTTAGGCCCGCGTGGCTTCCCCCCGGTTACGCCGCCGCCTGCCGCCGCCGCCGCCGCTGCTGCAATGCATCAAGTTTGGCGGCGCCCGCCTCCTCCTCCTCCGCCTGGCGCACGCTTTGATTCATCCCTCCTCGCCCTGTCCAGCAGCGAGCCAGAGCAGTTCCCGGGCGGCTCAGCCTCTGCCGCAGCGGTGCGCGCCGCCGGAGAAGGCTAAGGAAAGGGGGAGCGGGGTAGGTCGCCGCGGGGGCGAAGGAAAGAGGCGAAGCGGGGTGTGTGGGGGGGGGAGAGGAAGCGAGGAGTCGTCCAGCGAGCCAGCCGCTCGCTCCCGGGCGGGCCCGATCCCTCCCTTCCCTTCCCTTCCGCATCAAGCGCAGGAGCTCCAATCGATCCTTCTTCCTTTAGCGGAGCCAGGCTCCGCGAGATCGGAAGGCGGGGACCGCAGCGGCTCCGACCCCCGTTGCAGCGCGCCAAGGTTTCAGCCAGCCGGCCGGCCGGCGAAGAAGCTATGGATCCGGCCCTCTCGAGTCCCGCGGAGGCACCTGTCCGAGGAGGCGGCTGATCTCGGGCTCCTCCTGGGCGCCAGCGGGAGAGCTTGCCTTTTGCAAAGGGGCTTGCTTGGAAAAGTGGTCTTTTTTCTTTCTTTTCTTTTCTTTTTTTAAAGAGGAGGCGTCTCATTTGGAGAGAAGCGACACCCTCCCCCACCCCAATTGAGACAAGGCTTCGGGAAGACCGCGCGGGGGGCTTCCTCGCGGGCCGGGGGAGCCGCGACCTTTCAGCCGAGCAGGGCCGCAAGCCTCCACCTTTGTCGGCCCGGGCGCCCCTTGAAGCCGAAAGGACGCGGGAGAGCGCGGGTGGCCGAGCCTTGGGCGGCGCGATCGGGAGCAGCAGCCGCCGCCGCCTTGCCCGTGGCTGGCTGAAGAAGGGGACCCGCTTCCCGCCGCGCCGCCGCTCGCCTGCCTTTCCTCGGGCCCATCCCAACTTTTATGGCTCCCCCAGCAGCCGGCCGCCTCCTCTGCTTCTTCGTGCCATCTCGCTCCCCGGCTTGGGTCCCTCGCAGACCCGGGGCGACGAGGGCAGCAGCAGCCGCCGTCGTCGTCGGGGCCAAGAGCGGCGGAGCGCCTCGTGCGGCCGACGTCCGTGCAGATCCCGGGGAGGAGGATCGGGTGTCCGAGGCAAGGGCAGGTGGATCCGGCTGGGACATTCCGAGCCCCGCGGCGGGGTTTCCTTCGGGTCGGCCGCTGAGCAAGCTATAAATACCCTCCCGGGAAGGTTCTTGCCCAGGATCGTCTGACTGTTGACCGCAAGAGGTTGCTTGGGAAGGGCGGGACGAGCCCACCGGAGCGGCCCACCTCCCGGCCGAGAAGGGAGCGCACCCTGGATCCGATCCCCCAGCATGGCCGCCCCGCGACCCCTCTCGCTGCTGCTCGGCCTGGCCCTGGGTGAGTTGGACGAACAGGGCGAGCATGGGGGGGGGGGGCGTGGGGAGAAGGAGAAGAACACGCGGGAAAGGGGGGGGGCGGTTGGAGAAGGTCCGAGCAGACGTCGTGGGACCCCGGAGGGTGCCCGGGGAGCCCGGCATAATGGCGAGTCTTCTTTCCCCATTGAAGTTTCGCCCCTCGGGCTGCGCGTGGACGCCGGCGGGCGCAGGCCTCGCCGGGATAGGAGGAAGCCTTTGCCCCCCCCTCCAGCCCCGACCCAGCCCGCCTTTACTCCTCAAAAAGGCCTCTCGGCACGTGATTTGGAGGTTTTCTGAACGCGGTAAGCAAATAAACGTGTCCGGGAAGGCCTCTTGCCGCTTTGCGTTTTTTTCGTGCCAAGAGAAGGAAGAGTTCAGTCCGGGATGCTCTCAGTTTTCTTGCTGGTTTTCTCTACCGCAGGTTAGGCCTGGACTTTTAGGTCTGTGTGATGTGTGGGCTTGGATGGAGCTAATGCAATTGCTTCCCCCGCCCCCCCCCCCCCAAAAAAAACTTTTTCCCCTTTTACTTTTGGTGGGGGAGGGTTGTCCCCTAAAACTCCTGATGCCTTAATCCAGGCCAGGGTCTCCTCTTCACTGGAGACAACCTGGAATTTCTTGCAAATGAATGAAATGAAATCACAGTGGGTGGGTGGAGGAAAAAAAAAGAGAAACTTAAAAAGATGCCTGGAGGTTTGAAGGGGGCTTCAAGGAGGATCCCTACTGGAGACAGGGGGCTTACGACATGTAGTACCTATGACATGTAGTACCGAGCAGAGTTCAGGGCAGGACCTCCAAACACAGATTTCTTTCTGACTCAACGGAGGGAATTGTGTTTTGTAACCTTGGATTTCCAGAGATGGTGGATGGCAAGGTCCCTCTCCTAGCTGTGCAGGGGCAGAGGTGTGCAGGGGTGGCAACCATGCTGCAGTCAGATTGGCAAAGCGATTGAAGAAAGAGTATGAACGGTAAACAAGGTGAACTAGAAATTCAGGTTAATGAGGGCAGATATGATATTGTTGCCATTACAGAATCATGGTGGGATAAAACCCACAAATGGAACACACAGCTAGAGGGATTTAAATTATTTAAAAGAAACAGACCAAATAAAAGAGGAGGTGGAGTTGCTCTCTGTATAAAAAATAACTACATCTCTACAGAAATAGAACACAACAATGATGAAAACTGCCCTGAATGCATATGGGTCAATATAAAAGGGGGGGGGGGGAGAAACGACATTGCCATAGGTGTATACTATAGGCCACCCAACCAAACAGAGGAAATAGATGAACTTTTTGCTAGCTAACTAAGGTATGTAGGAAGCACATCACAATAGTAATGGGGGACTTTAATTACCCTGACATCAACTGGGAGGCAAACTCTGCACCAAGTGGAAGATCAAACAGATTCTTGAGAAACCTAGCAGACAACTTTGTCTCCCAAAAAGTAGAGAAGGGAACTAGGGGATTAGCCATTTTGGATCTAATGCTCACTAACAGAGATAAAATGATAGAAGGTGTTGAAGCCACAGGAACCTTGGGAGTGATCATGTAATATTGGAATTCAACATTATGGGAGCACAAGCAATAGAACACAGTCAAACTAGAGTCTTGGACTTTAAGAGAGCTAATTTCAATAAACTTAGAGAGGGCTTGGGAAGGATTCCATGGATGAGAATCCTCAAGGGGAAAACAACTCAAGAAGCTTGGGAAATTTTGAAAAGTGAGATAATAAAAGCCCAGTCTAGCACAATACCAACAAAGAAGAAAAATAACNAGCATGGCTGCATAAAGAACTCTCTGATAAATTGAAAGATAAAAAGGACAATTTCAGGTCTCCCCCCCCCACTCAAATAATGCCACCTCTTGCATCAGTTGAAGCTGTTTTGCTAGCAAACTCTTAATGCATTTAAAGGTAGCCTTCATTTTCTTGCTTTTTTATGGAGCATGTATGGCGACAGGAGGCCATGCGTCCAATTTCTTTCCTCATTTTCTGCAGCTTCCAATCTCAGATATCCTTGCCGGTTTCAAAGGCCTTCGCCTCATCAGCCCCCTGGAGAGATAAAAGTTATTTTCTGATCCAGAGAAACATACTTTTCATTCAATGTCCTACAATGAAATTCGGCCTTCAGATGCCCAAGCCCTGCAGCACACAATCACAGGACCTTTGAGGCATTCTATAAAAGGGTGTGAAACTTTCCTTCATCTGTGTGTGTGGGCGGGGGAGAAGAATCTGGTTTTCCAACTAACAATTTTTATTAAAAGGCATATATTCCATAACCTAAAGCTCCTTGCGTCAGATGCATCTGATGCTACCATATCTGATCAGATGCTATTAGACTCTTGATTTTTTTTGTCACCGTAGATAAACACAGCTGTCCTCCTACAATGTCATCATCCTGCAAGAGTTGAAAAATAATTAACAACTTGAACAACATAACCTCCTCTTTCTCTCATCCAGGAATAGAATGGAAAATATATATAGTACCGTCACTTCCCAACCTGCTAGGCAAAAACAATTTTCAGCCTCAATTTTTATTTCCAGTTGTTCCTACTTTTTACAACCTACAAGATAAACCCATTTGTAGACAAAGCTGATGGATGGTAGTAACGTTTTTAAAACCATCAAAAGAAACAGAATGAGGATATTACAATAACAGAGTAAATACAGTGGTATCTTGGCACTCAACTGTTTTGAAACACAACTCAATTTGGTACTCAACACATTTGGATGTGAAAATTTTGTCCCAGTGTTCATCGTTTCTTTGGTACTCAAAGCACAGACTAGAACTTGTCATTCTCAGCTACCTTGTGAGTCACTACATTATTTCACATGGGAAAAAAATTGCTTGGTACTCATTGTGCTCCTGGAACCAGTTTAGATTAGATTAGGTTAGATAACCATTATTGTCATTTTTTCCTGTGGGTACAATGGCACACATTAAAAATTAAATTTAGTTGCTTCCTCTCAAAGTGTACATGATGAGTACTGGAGGTGCCATGGTAGGTAGGTAGGTAGGTAGGTAGATAGATAGATAGATAGATAGATAGATAGATAGATAGATAGATAGATAGATAGATAGATAGATAGATAGATAATGACATAGCATAGGACTTTCAAAATAATCCCTCTTCAATTTAATTCAATTTTGTCTTCAAGACAAAAACGAGACCAGCAACAGCAAATGAAGAAGTGAATTAAAATAAAGCATGTCATCATCAGAAGATATGAAAGTAATTTGGCTAAAAGTTCTTGTACAACAGTACTTTTCAAACTTGGCAACTTTAAAATGTGGGGACTTCAACTCCCAGAATTCCATGCTGGTTGGGGAATTATGGGAATTGAAGTACACACATTTTAAAGTTGCTAAGTTTGAAAAACACTGCTTGAAGAGGCCTTTGAAAAGTCACAGCAAGAGCTATGTATTTTGTTTTATGCTGCCCTTTTCTGAGATGTTTAACCTGGTTCATTTGTCTGTTTCCTTGAATAACAACTGAAAAGTAGGTTCATCTGAGAGATCATCATTTCCTTCGTTTGCACTTCATTGTGGCTAAATATGGATTTGACACTTGGCTATTCTCAGTCCTAGTTCATACCAGTATCCCCTTTGCCTCCTAGATGTTCTTAATCAGCCCCCGGTATATATTTTGGCAATTGTTCTTCCAATTTCATTCTGATTTTCAAACTTCCCTATCTGGTCACCTGCAATTGTTTGTTTTTTTCCTATTAGATGAGTCACCGTATATAAGAAACTCCTTCAGCTGAAGGACCTGGGTGTTTGGTGGAAGGAAAGAAGGAAAATTATATTGAACTCTTTTCTGGAAAGTGCTAGAGTAGTCTGGTTTTCTTTGACTTTAAGTGGTTTATCAATGAATAAACCAAATCAATGTTGGTATATTCCAGGGGTCTTCAAACTTGGCCCTTTTATGACTTGTGGACTTCAACTCCCAGAATTCCTCAGCCAGGTATATTCTGTTAGGCCACCAGGATCTCCAAAGTGGAGTGAATGGCTGCTGTAAGCGTGGTTGAGCTTTTTGTCAGAAATTCAGAATGTGTTTCATTAAAAGTGAGATTCTTTACACTTGGTTGTTCAGAACTCAGCTTGAGAAACCTAGCAACAAGGAAAGTGGACAGGTTCACATTAATTAGGCTTATAGAATCATATCGTATCATTAAACTAATTCATTAGAGCTATCTATCTATCATCTGTCCTCTGTCTTCTATTTACTTCTATCTATCCTCCACCAAGTCTCATCCATCCATCTTCAGGTTTTTATAGCTGCCCAACTCGCAGATGTGATTCTAGGCAACATACAATAAAACAATCAGTTAAAATAAATTTTAAAAAAACTATTAAAAACTTTACACACAAATATAAATACCGTAAGACTGTATGAGAATGGGCCAGCATCTTGCATGCACTGTAACCATCTTGCAGGCTCCCTGTTTCCGTGGGATCCCCAAGCCTGTTAGAGGAAGCAGGGATTTCCTAAATGCCAATAGGATCAGGACTAATGTCACTTGGGTGGAGGGATGTTGTTCCAAAGGGTGGGAGGCCACAGATGAAAAGGCCTTGCTCCTGAATCCCATCCGAAAGAGCTCCTTAGCGGATGGGGCTCGGAACATGCCGTCCCTGCTGAACCTGATGGGATGGGAAGATGTAACTAGGGAGGAGAGGCTGTCCCTCAGTTTGAGTTCATGTCATTTTAAATTAGAAGCTGAGTTGGGAAATGGGATAAAAAGGTGTAATGGCTTAAAGCAGTGGTGGGATTCAGCTGGTTCACACCACTTCAGCAGAACCGGTAGCTAATTTTTTCATTGCCCAGGCCCAGAATGGACTTCCGGAAGCGGCATACACACAGAGAACCGGTTGTTTACCTATTTGAATCCCACCACTGGCTTAAAGCCAGAAAGGCAACATGAAGCCATTTGCTGATCTCTGCACCAGATGTAAAAAGCTCCAATCCCTGTGCTGCAGCATGTCGTATCTCCAAAATGTGCAGTGTGTATTTTATGTAACAAGAATTTAAGATTGTGTAGTCAATCGAGGCGTGATGGGATGAGCTCCAGTTACATGCCCCAGCTCCTGCTTATCTAGCTCGAAAGCATTGGAAATGCAAGTAGATAAACAGGTACCACTTAGGTGGGAAAGTAACAGTGTTCCGTGCACCTTTGGTGTATCGCCATGCTGGCCACATGACCATAGAAATATCTTTGGATATTAGCTCCCTCAGCTAAGAAACTGAGATGAGCATCACCCCTAGATTTGGAGAGGACTGGATAGGCCGCAGCGGTAGGCAACCTCGGCTCTTTTATGACTCATGGACTTCAACTCCCAGAATTCCTGAGTCAGCTATGCTGAGTCAGAAGTCCATGAGTCATAAAAGAGCCGAGGTTGCCTACCCCAGAACCTTTACCTTTATAGTTGATTTATTTATTTTATTCTTACCCTGCCTTTTTTATTTTGTGTAAGTAACTCAAGGTGGAAAACATACTTAATACTCCTTCATCCTCCTGTTTTTCCCACAACAAGAGGAGAGGATGCCTGACCCAAGGTCACCAGTTGACTTTCATGCCAAAGGCGGAACTAGAACTCACAATCTCCTGGTGATTAGCCCAAAGTTACCCAATTAGCTTTCATGCCTAAGATGGAACTAGAACTCATGGTCTCCTGGTTTCTAGGCCTGTACTTTAACCAATATACCAAACTGACTCTCTAATGCAATCCTGTGTGCTACTTTTCTTTCTGAAAGGCAGTGTTCAATGGAGCCTCCACATCTGGTGGCAATATATCTTTAAATACCAGGTGCCCTGGAGAGATATCCTGGAATATCTTGCTAATATTTCTTGACAAAAAGCTACTAGATTAGATGCATGGTAATACTAGCTAGGCTCTTGTGTTTTTCTGTGTTGGCCTCCATACAAAGTTGTCTCCTCAGAAGGCACAGAATTGTCATTGCTTGTCTGAAAGTGTTTCTTGTCCCTGGAATATTGTGTGTTCTTGCTTTAAATGACATAGCAAACTATTTCTTAGAATTGATAGGGGGTTCAGTAGTGTCCAACCTTGGCGACTTTCAGACTTGTGGATTTCAACTCCCAGAGTTCCACAGACAGCATGGCTGCTTAGGGAATTCTGGGAGTTGAAGTCCACACATCTTCAAGTTGCCAAGGTTGGGCAACCCTGATCTAGAATGTTTTCTCTCCTAATCTAAATCTAAATTCTAACTCTCAAGAATATTGGGGCAATCTGAAATTACTTAATGGTTCATAAAATATCCTTTGCATATATTCAAACATACAATGCTGCTTCCATTCAGTTCCAGTTTCTGCTGCAGCTGTTTGGCTCTGGGCCTGCCTCCAGCTGATTTTCTGGAAAGCCTTTGGAATTAGAAGTTCCAAAGCAGTTCCATTACTGAGCAAATCAATGGCCTCACTTTAGATTGTGTGAACCTCTTTGCAAATGACACACAAATAATATCCTCTAAAAAAACAGTAACCAAATTTGTAGGTGCATGTTTATATCAGGTGTGGTCCTCTCCGGCTCTTGTGTGCATTGAATGGAGGGGCAGTCTTCTGTTGTACAAACCAATGTGTCTGGAGTCTTTTGCTTAGGTGGCAGGATTGTAACTGTGCTGTAATGGGTTATAACAATAATTAATCTGTTATGAATGTTTCCAGCAGCTTAGAGCCATTGGCTTTCTTATCCTAGGTTTGCCTTTTGTGCATTTATTGACGTAAGCTTCTCTCCTCTGGACATTGGACAGCTTTGTGCAGAAATTAATTTTCAGTGGGGCTTATTGCTAGATGCCCAGGAATTGCAGCGTTAAAGATCTAGAATCTAATAAATTCTAACTGGTTCAATATTGAAATTACAGAGAAAGTAACATCTTAATAGGAAATTGAGTACCTTATTAGAGATGGGGAAAAGGGTCATAATTGTTTAAAAATCCCAGCAAAGTAGGCTGTTAGCGTTAAGCAAGTTGCACATTGGTGGAAATGTTTGGTTTTGGATGCTGTTTAAAATGAATGCTCAGCCCATTTTCCAATCATTAAATTTGCAGAGCTCTCGCTCAAGTGCTGTTTGACAGCTTGTGGGTTGAGGCCAAATGGTGCTTAGAAAGAAGGTACATTGCATCTCAAAATCTCCCAAGTTGACAATTCTGTAAAATTCCCACAGCGGTAAATGTTCCCCAGGCTCCTGAATATTGTGTTTCTCTGTCACCTTTGCAACTTCTGAGAAACCAAAATGGGGAGGAGCCTAGATTTTTATACATGCTCAGAGTTTTCAGTTTGGTGGGTATCTGTTGCCAAATTAAGCAATGAGTTACAGGTCATTCTCGATTTACAACCGCAATGGAGAGCAGAATTTCTGTGGCTAAGCAAAGCAGTGGTTCACTGAGTTATGCCTGCTATAACTTTTTCTTTTGACCTGGTTGTAAAGTGGATCATTGCAGTTGTTAATTGAATAACATGGTCATTAAGCAAATCTGGCTTCCTCCATTGACTTTGCTGCCTGGGAAGATCACAAACAGTGATCATGTGACCTCACTCAGGATACTGCAACTGTTGTAAATACATATCAGTTGCCAAGCACTCAAAAAATTTATCACATGACTGTGGGGACGCTGCAGTGGTCATAAGTGCAAGGACTGGTCACGTCAGTTTTTTCCAGTGCTGTTGTAACTTCAGTCTCTAAACAAATTGTTGTAAGTCAAGGACTATCTGAACATTATTGTAGCTTTAGTTGCACACTTTCATCTTCCTGTTTCAATGCATAATCTGTCCTTCTCCAGAAGCTGGAGTAATTTATCTGATTACAATTTTGGCAGCTACGGGAATGAACTTCACTGAACTCTGTGAGGTTTACTTTGGAATAAACATGCATCAGATTACACTATCTGTGATTGCTTCCTCTTGGGATAGTTCTTCCTTAGGCATGCAACTCTCTCTCCTTTTAAATTTATTTTATTTTATTTTATTTTTTTCAAAAAGGAAAACAAAGTGCATGCCAAAACATCCTTTCTCCACCTCCCTGCTTGCAGTTCAATTTCTATGATCAACTTCTATGACCAACGTCAAATGAATGGGCAGGTTAAAGTATTTGCTGAGACCCCAAATTTCTAAAAAGGAGGCTATCAGCATATTCACCTGCCACTCTGTCTCCTGTTGGGAGATAAAGCTGAGTGGGATCTCCATAACAGAAGCCTATTTGAAGCAAGGGATTTTCAAAGAGGTGCTTCAACATGACATTCTGCTGCTTGGTGCTTCACAGCTGAGTTTGGCTGGGTATCCAGGATGGCTGGAGATATATTTACATAGTCAGAAGCATTTTTGAAGCTTCGTATAAACTGCTTTATCACTTTTTGAAGGAAAAAAAATCATCCTTGTTCAGATTTAAACTAAGAATGCCTGGTTCACAAACTATATATCATTATGGTGAAGTAAATCAACTCCAATCAATCAGAATAGAGTTGAAAGGGACCTTGGAGGTCTTCTAGTCCAACCCCCTACTCACGCAGGAAGCCCTATATCATTTCAGACAAGTGACTGTCCAGTCTTTTCTTAAAAACCTCCAGTGATGAAGCACCCACAACTTCTGATGGCAATCTGTTCCGCTGGTTAATTGTCCTCATTGTTAGGAAGTTCTTCCTTCATTCCAGGTTGCTTCTTTCCTTGATTTGGAATGATGACAAATAATGGTGATATCCATATAAATATTAAGGTTTAGAGTTTTGTCGCGATTTACTGTATGCTACTTCCTAAGATGATATGAGGAATCTACTTTTATATATTCCTTTAATTATTTAACCATTGAAGTACGGTAATAAATATTATATTTTATATTTTATTTTGTTCCTTAAAGATTTTAAAATAAAATCTTTAAAAAAAAAACAGAGGATGTAAAAGCTGGAAACAGATCAGGAGGGTTTTTTTTTTAATATCTGTCTGTAATTTTTCTGATTTCTTCTCTTTCAGTGACCCTGTGCCAAGGTGGCTGCGTGGAGGTGGAAGCAGACACGGAGGCCGTAGTTGGCAATACTTTCAAGATCCGTTGCATCTCGTGCAAAAAGCGCAGCGAAACAGAGGCCGAAGCTTTTACTGAATGGTACTTCAAAGAAGAAGGGACAACCGACCTGGTCAAGGTGAGTCCTGGAGCAAAGCAGGAAGATTTTAGGAGAGCACTACCTGCTCTTCAGCTGTTTGTTAACTGAGGCATTTGTTAAGTGAGTTTTACCCCATTTCTTGCCCCAGTTGTTAAGTGAATCGGTGCAGTTGATAAGCTAGTAACCTGGTCGTTAAGTGAATCTGGCTTCCCCATTGACTGTGCAAACGTTGCAAAAGGTGATCACATGACCCCAGGATGCCGTAATGGTCCTAAGTATGAACCAGGTTGCCAAGCATCTGAATTTTGATCACACGATCATGGGGATGTTACAATGGTCGTAGCTGTGAAAAAAAACCTCATCGGTCACTTTTTTTTCAGTGCTGTTCTAACTTTGAACAGTCACTAGATGAACTGTTGTAAATCGAGGACTACCTGTATTACTGAAGGGCTGTAGTTTTCTGCGTGCAATATTGTTTCTCCTGGTTCCGATTGGATCCTCTCCGTCTTTTCTCCAGATTCTTCACTATGATCTCTATGAAAAGCTCGTTGTGTATGATCCTCGCTTTGAAGATCTAGTGGTGTGGAATGGTACCAAGAAAATTGCAGATTTGCAGGATGTCTCCATTTTCATCCTGAACGTGACTTTCGAACACGCAGGGGAATACATCTGCAGTGTCAACCGCACACTCCATTTTGCCAATGAGTTCTCCTACAACATCATGATCAACAAAACTATCCACCTTGATGTGGTTGAAAAAGGTAAGCACAAAGCTGGAGTTCAAAGACTGTGGAGCAGGCAAGGGTACCTTAGCATGCTGTAGACGATTGGAGAGTTTAAACCTCAGATTACTTACGGACCAGAGCATCTTTTTAACCATCTTATTTTCCACGGCGTCCAATCTGGCAGTTTCAGAACTTATCCTAGTTCTCAAAGCTGACACTCCTACAGCAGGCAAAAGTAAGTCCAATGTGAGTGGAGTCAGAAGGAAGGGGTGGGTTCTTGCCTGCGTTCCACCAATGAGCATAACCAGAAGTAAGGATGGATGTAGCCAGAATCAAAAGAGAGAGAGCCACAGATAGACTAGGTATAATAGTTTGTTCTTAGATTGAGAAAAAAAATGTTATGTAGGCAGCCAGTTGCAAACTTCTCCATTGTCATTGAGAAGATCCAGTTCCTTGGTGGATCATAGAAAGCTGCTAAAAAGAGAAAATCCACACTTTAGAGAAATATCATTGAAATGCTGGAATTCTTGTAGCTCCATTCTGCTCGTCCAAGTAAATCAGGTTAAAGAGAACTCCCGAGAATAGTTACTGGAAAGAATCCCGTTGAGTTTTAGGAATGTGCCAGAGAGCCCCACAGTAAGTGTGTTCACCTCCAGATGAAACACGGTCATTCTTTGCCTGTGGTCCATGAGCCACAGTTTCCCAAAACCTCAGTATCCATTTCCATTCTAGCAAAAAGGGGCCCAGAGTAACCAATTTTAGCTAAACCTGGATGTCTGTACTTCACATAGCCCTATCTCTGTCTTCCCTTTTCATCCATAGCCAATCGGGATATGGCATCTATTGTCTCCGAAATCATGATGTATGTCCTCATTGTTGTCCTGACCATCTGGCTGGTAGCTGAGATGATCTATTGCTACAAGAAAATTGCTGCAGCAACAGAAGCAGCTGCTCAAGAAAATGCGTAAGGAGAATGGGTTAGGGCAGGAGAAGAAGCAAGGGGGAAACAATATGGGGGTTCCAAGTTCTAACTGTATTGAGTGGCTATTAGCTACCCAGTGCTATATAGTAACCCATGATGCTCTGGGATGAAGCTACCAATTGTGTATTTTGAGTACTGATGAGCAGCTCATACAGAAACCAGAATGCCCAAGTTGATGTTGACATCAAACATTGCTCCTGGCAGCTTCTATGGCACTAGGCATCAACCCAGCAAGGTAGACCAGACAAAGAAACCGATGTCATCTAGGTCATTGTAGTTGTTATTGTAACAAAAATGGTAACAGGTTCTTGCAAAATTGAATGTGCTTTCCTCTTCACTTTATCTTTGAGTAACTAGATAATTACTCAAACTAGTTTCTTAAGCCCCTCTTAACTGACTATTACTTGGCAGTGGCTTGTCCTCCTATTTTTCAAGGCCATTCCCTATGTCCTGTCCACTAAGGTTCTACACTGGGTAGGGCTGGGATGGGACAGTGGATAGTTAAGTAGGTATATACATTAGCAAAGGAAAATCTCTGGAGCACGTGTGGGAGGAGGAATGAACTTGTCCAGTGGGGGAGGGAGAAAGTATACTTGCTTTCTTTCCTAAGTTGTTGACAAAGCCAAGATGAATATTTTTTTATGTTTCATCATTATCACACTTAGCTGATTGATTCACTCTTTTCAAGGACAGACCTTTTCCTTTGTCGCTTGTGATTGCAAAAAGCATGTGATTTGAAAAAGCACGAGGTTCACTTCTCTTAAAATCGCTTCTGCATGCTCACAAGGAAGTTAAAGGAGCTTTGGTAGGCCTAAAACCTCTAGAAGGAATGGAGTCAAACTCAACTCCTGGAGACTTGATGGATCATGAATCCTGGCTTGACCATAAGCCCCACTCATTTTGCATCCTTGCCCTCTCTGTTGGGCTCTCCGGCTTTCCATAAATCAAGATGTCCTGCAACTATTACTCATCCTTCTATAAGGCTTATTCTGCTGCTTACAACCCTGATTGCCCCTCTTTTCATTCTTCTACCATGGCATCATGCAAGGAACTGGCTTGTCACTAGCTTTGTCCCCCTCCCAGGGAGGAGAGGGTGTTCTGGGTCTCCTCACTGAATCACTTGATTTTATTGGGGTACCAATAAAATACTGAAGGCTGGCTTAGCATTTGGTTGTGATGAAACTCCAGCAGTTACTGGAGTTCGTATATGTGTAAGGGAGGAGTGGGGGAACGTGAGCCCAGCTCCATTTCTGAAGTATGCTCACGTCTTTCTGTGTCCTAACAGTTCTGAATACTTGGCCATCACGTCGGAAAGTAAAGAAAACTGCACAGGGGTGCAGGTAGCTGAATAGCCCAGGCCAAGGCCGTTGGCGGGCACTGGGATTCCTGGTTTTTATAAGGTATGTTCATTATTGTTATTACCATCATCGTCATCATCTAAAATAAATGAATATCATACAGACAATCCTCAACTGTACAACTGTTCAAAGTTACGATGGAGTTTTAAAAAGCTATTTACAATCCACGCCCCGCCCCCCACCCCCCCGGTTGAACAGCAGGAAGGTGAAGTTTGACTTCACTCCCTTTCTTCTCCAGAAGAGGAAATTGCAACAGGTAAGAGAAGATACACCAGGCTAGGACAAGCAGCAGAGATGTCATTTGTGCCACGATGTCATAGTGTGTCAATGACGTTATCTCAGCAACCCTTTCCATGTCAATTCCACGAGGATATCATGACACTTGCGATGATCCTCCCCTTCAGAGGGCAAGGGGATAGAAGATTTTAGCAGCTGGTCCCCAATGACCCATGCCCCTTAGCAAGCGGTCCACTAATAACGACTCGTAGCACCAATATTGCAAAACTCCCCACTCCCAGGCCTCGGGGAGACTTCAGGTTTAATCTTAGGTTACCTGTTGCCATCAAGGTGATCTGATGCTGCATTATTCACAATTTTCCAGGGATGAGGCTTTGACAAGGAGTGGAGAAGAGGCAAAGTGACTCAGCAGAGCCATCAGCAGCAGCCCAGAGAAGAAGTGAGCTGGAGCCAAGCAGCCCCTCCCCCCCCACTGCACGGTCCTTTTCCTTAATGAAAGCATGCTATTTTTAATACCAGAGCTCTGTATCTAAGCCAGCCACTCAGAGACAGTCATGCATATTTTTCGGGGAAGGGTGGGGGTCTCCTGCCAGAGAGGACTTTCGCTCTTTCAGTCCCAGGTTATCACCTTTTGGAGTGGGAATTGCCCCTGCCATTAGCATGATGAGAACATAGCATGGTGGCTTGCTCACGTAATGCATAGCTTGAGGTTCTCTCCCACGGTGGGCCCCCCCCGGGCCGGCCAGAGGCCTCTTTCCTTTATGAGCACTTGCGCTTTCTGATGTTTTGCACATTTTTCGCGCTTCGAGTTCTTTCGGTTACTTCGCAACCAGCACTTTCGATGGGTCTGTGGAGAGGACCCCATCTTTCTCTCCTACGCCTCGAGATGGATCTGGACTTCTGAGTGGCCGCAGCCAGCAATGGGTTGAGTGAAGACCGGGTAGAAGACAACTACCCAATGGTTCCTAAGCCATGGAGGGAATGCTCGGATGCCAACCCTGTCCTAACTCTGTTGCGGAACGAACTCTCTGGGGCAGGTACGGATTGTGCCACCCGAAGGCCCGTTGCTAGCACAGGCGCCACCGTTCACTTAATTTTCTACCAAGGTTTCCTTCCAAGCTGGCTGGCTGGTAGGCAATGCAGGTATTGACGGTCTTTGCAAAGGAGAGACGCCTTGGAATAGAAATCTGATGGAGGAGGAGACTTTTGCTTCTCTCCCTCTGTCCCGGAGATGTGGGTTCTCACGTTGCCCTGTGTTGGGCTTTGGTGGCTGAGCTTGGCCTTGGAATTGGTGTAGACCAACCGTCACAGCAATGCCATCACCCCATTGTCGTCCTCCACATTTTCCCTTCCTGGATCCATTATTACCTTGCCAGGCCATTTTGGCTGTTTGGAGAATACTCTGACCTCTCCCCCCCCTGCTCAGATCCCCTCCCTCTGGGGCTGGTCCTAAGAACCAGCTGCCATCACAATAGAATAGGGTTTGTTCATAAATAAAGATGATTGAATTTCACCCGCTCTGGCTCGCCAGTGTCATTCCTAAGATCAATATGACGTGTGTCTAGAACATCTGGATGGGTCTAAGCAGGGGATGAAGAGATGCAGATTTTCAGTGGAAAGAGTGGGGAAGACAGGCCTTTCTTGATAGAGAAGCTCTTTGAATTCACCCCATCATAATTGACAGTTAAAAATTGGCTCCTTGCTTTAAACAATTTAACTCTGCTACGTACCAATGAATAAATAAAAAAAGAATCCTTGCCTTCCGGCAATAAAAATAGAGAATGGGAATAAGTAGCAGTTTTTCACCCAGCCAAAAATTCTTAGCCTGTTCTGTTTCAGAGGATCATCGGCATTTTAATGTGGGAGGGTGGGACCCATTCGCAAAAATAAAATTCAGGCGGGGGCTGCCAATTACTATCGCTAGGTTGGTTCTTGAGCTTTTGTAGTAGCATAGTGTAGTTCTGGCCCAGACAGATCAATAAGGTGGCTCGGCATCAAATACCTTTACAGACTCCGCAGAAGTTGATTATTAGAAGTTCTGGAGGTATGG